>NC_066548.1:4166712-4331712 GCF_024679095.1 Eriocheir sinensis
GAACTGAAGAAAGAAATAAAGAAAGAAGGGAGTGAAAAAGAAAGGGGGAGAACGGGGAGATAGAAAGAGAAAGAAGAGAGAGGAAAAATAAATAGACGAAGGAAACGGAGGAACAGCAGGATGGAGAGTTGAAAGGAAGGTTTGAAGGAAGGGATTAAGATGGAAGGGAGAGAGGAAGGAAGGGATAGAAAGGGGGAGAAGAGAATAGACCAAGAGAAGCGAACTCGAGATAGGTAAAGAGAAAAAAAGTAAGGTAGAGAGAGGGTGGGCAGACATAGAGAGATGCATAAAAGAAAAAAGAATAAAAAAACAGAAGTAAAAAAAATGAAACGAAAGAGAGAAAGGTAAAGAAAGCGAGAAAATAAAGAGTAGAGAGAGGGAGAGAGGGGTTACAACAGAACACAGGAATAAAAAACACAACCATGTAAAGAAGGAAATGAAAGGAAGTTTGGCTGAAAAAATGACGAGAATAGAAAAGAGAGAGAAGGGAGGGATAACAAAAAAGTATGGTCAGGGCGAGGGAGAGAAGAAAATTGGCGAAATGAAATAAAGAGGAGAGGGGAGCGAAGGGATGGGAAGGGAGAGAGAGAGAGAGAGAGAGAGAATGAATAAATTACTCAACAAGGATCATCATAATCATCTTAAAACATGTGTGTGTGTGTGTGTGTGTGTGTGTGTGTGTGTGTGTGTGTGTGTGTGTGTGTGTGTGTGTGTGTGTGTGTGTGTGTGTGTGTGTGTAGCTCCCAGAATGTGCGTGTTCCAATCTATTTGCTGCCCTGTGATGGTGTATAATGTATGTAAGTATGTTAGTATGCATGAATATATGAATGTATGTATGTTTGTATATATGTATGTATGTATGTGTATATGCGTATGTATGATGGTATAAATGTATGGAGGTCACTTGATTTACATACACACAACATTTATTCTTTCATTTTTTATAAGTTAGATAATTTTATACACATATTTCATTCTTTCAACATTTCATTCACTGCGTCACATATTCTGTACACGGAGGAGTGGCAGAACAAAAAGAAAACCCCAAAAAACTTATCCTATTCCTATTATCTTTTATCAGTAGTACTCTTATGTGTATCGTAGGCGTGAGGGGAGCCACCTGAGCCTAGCCCGTATGAGTGTGGCGGTACGTTCGCGAGTTACTGAAGATAATGGAAGGTTCGTGTCTGTACAAATATTTCATGGGGGGGGGAATATAAATTGAGGAGACGGTTGAGCAGTGGAATGTGTGTTTCTGTGTGTGTGTGTGGGGGGCGCGCTTAGTTGTGTGTGTGTGCGTGTGTGTGTGTGTGTGTGTGTGTGTGTGTGTGTTACTGTAATATGTCAGAATTTGCTACTAAAAGCCCAGCGTGAAACTGAAACAGAGAGAGAGAGAGAGAGAGAGAGAATAGAATGGACGGGCAACAAAACAACACGACGCCTAACCACTTTGAACGTCAGCCGTGCATAATTAATCTCTCTCTCTCTCTCTCTCTCTCTCTCTCTCTCTCTCTCTCTCTCTCTCTCTCTCTCTCTCCTCTCTTTTTTCGCTTCAGAAACACCATCAAAACATTCTATAACAAACCATCTCTCCTTTTCCTCCCCTCCTCTCCTCCTCCTCCTCCTGCTCCTCCTCCTCCTGCTCCTCCTCCTGCTTCTCCTCCTCCTCCTGCTGTTCGTCCCCTTCGGCAAAAAATACCCCTCCCGGAAATCAATGTTCACAAGAAGCGTAATGATATGCAAATGTTTATACACGCGCGACTCGACTTGAAAGAGGCAATGTTAGGTGGGTCAAGGGGCCGCCGTATGCTAAGTGGAGTGCAAGTGCCAAGTGGAGGCGGCTGTGGTTATGGTGGTGGAGGTGGTGGTGTCGCTAAGGCTGGTATGTGGTGGAGGGGTGGTGTAAGGGAAGGGTTTGGGGATGGGTGGGAGGGGCCGTGGTGTGTGTGTGTGTGTGTGTGTGTGTGTGTGTGTGTGTGTGTGTGTGTAAGACAACACTCACTGCCGCCCTCGTTAAGTTAATAATTGCGTGTTGTTATCGCGTTTTGTGTGTTCATTTTTCACTGTTTTTGATGAGATGAGAGATGGAGAGGTCACGGATAAAGAGGAGGAGGAGGAGGAGGAGGAGGAAGAGGGGAAGAGAAGAAGGAGGAAGCGTTAATCTCCATCCATCCTTCTCTCTTATGTACTCAGTTATCTCCCTCTTTCTTTCTCTCTTTTTCTCTCTATCTTTCTCTCCCTCACGTAATTATAAGGACGCAGGTAAACTCATTAGATTATTTACCTTTGAGAGCGCGGTACTCTTAACCCTAATTGATCTTTGCCCTCTTAACCTCCTCCTCCTCCTCCTCCTCCTCCTCCTCCTCTTCCTCTTCATCCTCCTCCTCCTCCTCCTCTTCACATAAACACTCCACCCTTTCTCTTTATTCTTTTTTTCCTTCTCGTATTCATCCTCCCCGCTCCTCCTCCTCCTCTTCATTCTCTCTCTCCTACCTCCTCTTACGTCCCTTCTCTCTCCTCTTCCTCCTCTCCTGTCTCTTGCCTCCTCTTATATCCCACTCTCCTCTCACCTCCTCCTTCTTACACCCTCTTCACAATCCACATTTTTCTCCTCCGCTTCTCCTTAGCTTGTCACATCCTCGACTTTTCTCCTCCTCTCCCCTCTTCTCCCCTCTTCTCTTCAACGTCTCCTTCCCTTCTTCCCCTCTACTTTTCTGTTTCTCTCTCTCTCTCTCTCTCTCTCTCTCTCTCTCTCTCTCTCTCTCTCTCTCTCTCTCTCTCTCTCTCTCTCTCTCTCTCTCTCTCTCTCTCTCTCTCTCTCTCTCTCTCTCTCTCTCTCTCTCTCTCTCTCTCTCTCTCTCTCTCTCTCTCTCTCTCTCTCTCTCTCTCTCTCTCTCTCTCTCTCTCTCTCTCTCTCTCTCTCTCTCTCTCTCTCTCTCTCTCTCTCTCTCTCTCTCTCTCTCTCTCTCTCTCTCTCTCTCTCTCTCTCTCTCTCTCTCTCTCTCTCTCTCTCTCTCTCTCTCTCTCTCTCTCTCTCTCTCTCTCTCTCTCTCTCTCTCTCTCTCTCTCTCTCTCTCTCTCTCTCTCTCTCTCTCTCTCTCTCTCTCTCTCTCTCTCTCTCTCTCTCTCTCTCTCTCTCTCTCTCTCTCCCCGTCTACTATTTCTTGCTCCTTCATCTCCTTCTTCCTCTTTTTCTTAATTCATCTCTTTCCTCTTACTATCTCATTTTCCTTTGCTTCTCTTCTTTATTTCTCTTTTCTAGGCCTCCGTTCCTCTTCCTCTCCCTCGTTCCCTTCATTCCTCCTCCTCCTTCCGCTCCTTATCCTTCCCCCCGTTTTCTGTCTCCTCATCCTCTTCCTCTTTATGGCTAACACTTAACTCTTCACCTCGGCCATACCCGGATACACATACCTTACGGTCACGGACAATGAGGAGGTGAAGGAGGAAGAGAGTGTAGTTGTCAGAGTGTAGGTGTATCATGAGCCAGATGTTGGATACACTACAGTTTACATGTGTGTGGGGTGGAGGGGGAGAGCGCGTGTGTGCTTGAAGAGGATACAGGTAATGTGATCTTAGAAATTGTCTTGTAATTACCATGGAAGATAATTGAAATGACGAGGAATTAAGTGAGACTGAGGAGGAAGGAGAACTAGAAGAATGGAAGAGGGAAAATTACACAGGAACATCTTTTGACGCGCGCTCATATACACACACACACACACACACACACACACACACACACACACACACACACACACGCAAGAATTACTGACTGCCACACAAAGTCACAACATAATACACGGAAACTCCTCCTCCTCATCTTCACCTTCCTTCTCCTCCTCCTTGCATCATCAGAAGGAGGAGGAGGCAGAGGAAGAGGAGAGCTAGGAGGAGGGGGAATATGGCGTCTATCTCCTCCCTGAAATATAGACGGTTGAGTCCTTCACGCTGGGCCAAGCTAAATACACTCAGGCTCCCATCTGGCCGGAGTTATAACACAATTATCCTCTCAGACCCAGGCGAGTATTGTGTGTGTGTGTGCTGCCCCTCCCTGACCCCTCCCTCGACCCCTCCACAGATCTCCCCTCCCCTCCCATACGACCTCTCCTCCCCGTCCTCCTTCCTCCTTCCACCCCTTTAAACAATACCAAGGCCTCCATCTCCCTCTCTCTCTGTCTCTCCCCTTCCTTCGACCCCTCTCCCTTCCTTCCCTCTCTTAGATCATTCCTCCGCCGTCTCCCTTCTCTCCCCTCTGTCTAACCTCCCCCTTCAGACTTTCCCTTCCCTCCCTACCTCCTCTCCCCACCACAAACAATACACAAGAGGCCTCCTCCTCCTCCTCCTCCCAGAAAACGCAATAACACGCTACACTCAATTAACACCCCGGCGCTCCTCCTCCCCAAATATCAAACACGGTCATTATTAACGCCGGCAAGGAGGGTGAAGACGCCTGGAGGAGTGGCGGAAGGAGGCAGGGAAGGGTGCTGCTGAATGGGCTCTGTGTACTCTCCCTTCTCCTCCTCCTCCTCCTCCTGCCCCTCTCCTCCGCCTTCTACGCCCTGTCTCCTACTGCTCCGTCTTTCACTTCTCTCCCCTCCTGCTCCGTCTCCTTCTCCCCTTCCCATCGTCTCCGTCTCGTTTTCAAGTCTCTTTCATTCATACTTTCTACCTTTGTCGAGTCTTTCTTCTGGTCATGTAGATTTTTATGCCATTTCTACTTGCTGTCTTTCCTCCTCCTCTTCTTCCTTCTACCATCTTCTCCTCCTCTTCTTCATTCCTTTGCTCTATCTTCGTGGCTTCCCTGTTCTTGTTCCTGCTTCTTGTTCTCTTAGTTTTCTTTCCTCTTCCATGTTCTCTGCGTTTGTCTGTCTCTGTCGGTTTGTCTGTCCGCTTTGCTTTATTCATTTCTTTCTCTATTCCCTTATTCATATCTCTCTCAAATAAAACTCTGCTGTCACTTTCTCCTCCTCCTCCTCCTTTTTTCCTACTTTGCCATCTTACCATCTTGCTCCAGCTGCCTCCTCCTTCCCTTCCTCTCTCCCCCTCTTCCTCCTCTGCCCCCGCCTCCTCCGTTTCATTGCCATTTTATATCTCTCTCTCCTCTATCTCTCTCTCTTGCCCCGTCGTCTCTTTCTCGTTCATCTCCTCCTCCACCACCATCAACACCACCTCCTCCTCCTCCTCCTCCTCCTTATCATTCTCATCCTTTCCTCATCACCGTCCTGATTCCACAATTTGTCTCTGGGAATGATACTTGCGACTTGCTCTTGGCTTATTTCTCTCCTCTCTTTCCTCTCTCCTGACTTGTTTCCGCCTTTCAATTCACTTTTCCTTTCTTTCCTTTTTTTCCACTGTCCTATTTTGTATATCTGCCTTTCTCTTCCTTGTTTTCTTCTTGTTTTTCTTTTCTAACCTCAGTTTTTTTTTATCTATTTCTTCCTTCTTATTTTCCTTTTTCCTTTCTTTTGATTCTCTGTTTTTTTTCCTTATCTAAATCTCAGTGTCTCTCTTTCCAGTCTTCTTTCTGGATTCCCGTTTGTTTCCCCTTTTTTCCCATGTTGTTCTTTCTTTCCCTCAATCCATCGTTCTTTTTTTATTAATTTTCTATTTTATTTTATTTTCTACATGTCAAATTTTCTTTCTTTTTGCTCCATTAAACTGCTATTGTTGTCTAATGTTGTTATTGCTATTTCTTCCTCTTCCTCTTCCTCTTCCTCTTCTTCTTCTTCTTCTTCTTCTTCTTCTTCTTCTTCTGCCAGGGCCATTTTTTCGTAGTTCCCCCTTTCATGGCTCATAATATTTTTATAGGGATGCTTTTTCTAGTGCTTTATACACGCTTATCTCGTTTTCTCTGTCAACAAGCGCTCTCTCTCTCTCTCTCTCTTCTCTCTCTCTCTCTCTCTCTCTCTCTCTCTCGTTCCTTTTTTCTACTTCTTCTTCTTCTTCTTCTTCTTCTTCTTTTACTTCTTCGTCTTCTTCTTCTTTCATTTCGTTATTTCCTTATTTCCTTTCTTCCTCCTTCCTTTCTTATTTCTCTTGTCCTCCTCTCCTCCTCTCTCTCCCTGTTTCCCTTCTTCCTCCCGTTATCTTCTTCCTTCATTAATCCTCTTTCTTCTTTTAACCTTCTTTCCCTCCCGCCTCCGCAGTCCTTCTCTCCTTCTATCCTCTTCTTTATCCTTCCTAGCAGCTCATTTCACTATAAATATATACATCGTTATATGAGAAACAACCCTTCACGCACACGCACATACACACGCACACACACACACACACACACACACACACACACACACACACACACACACTCACAGTTACTCCCCAGGATCAAATTTTTGCCGCCAGAGAACGTGTGTGTGTGTGTGTGTGTGTGTTTTGATTTTTTCTGAACCCCATCTCTAAAAAAAACGAAATCATTGAGAAAAATAAGAAAAATGAAAGAGAAAAAGTAAAGGTTGAGAGGAATTGCAGCTCAAGCTATGCCACTATCATCCTCATCACCATCATCTAAACCAAATTCAACATCACCAACATCACCATCAACAACACACCACTACCACCACCAGCACCACCACCACAACCAACAAAACCTTTTCCACTAACATTACAACCATCATCACACCACTACCAAATTCAACCCAACAAGCATCACCATCAACACCACTGCCACTACCAACACCACCAACACCAACACCACAACCAACAAAACCTTTACCACTAACATTACCACCATCATCACACCACTATCAGAACCACCACCACCACCACCACCACCACCACTGCCACAATCACCACCACCACACCGCCGCCACATCCGTCACCGCTGAGGCAGACGCGGCCATCAACACTCAAGCTGAAATTAATATGTTTCCAAACTCCCGTAAAATAAATAAAAAATGTTGCAGATTCTTCCTCCCGGCCGCTATTAAAAACACATTAACTTCCCGCCCCGCAATTTTGATCATAAATTAAAAAACCGCAAAATTACTTCTCTACTTTGCATGAAGGATGAGCTTTGGAGCGTCTTCTATTTTCCCTCCCTCCTCCTCCTCCTCTTTCCTCTTTCCTCTTAACTCTTTCCCTCTTCTGTTCTTCACCGTTTTCCTTCTCCTTCTTCTTTCCTTTCTCTGCTCTTTATCGTTTTCCTCCTTCTTCTTTCCCTCCATCCTCTTCCCTTCATTCTCTTCGTCTTTCTCCATCCCTCCCTCCCCTTCTCCTCCTCTCCTCTTTCCTCTTTCCCTCCTCTGCTCTTTACCGTTTTCCTTCTTCTTTCCCTCCATTCTCTTTCCTTTTTCCTCTTTCTTCTTTCCTTCCTCTGCTCCTTTTCCACTTCCCTTCATTCCCTTAATTTTTCTCCATTTCTTCTTTTCTTATTTTCTTCTTCTTCCTCCTTCTTTCGTTTGTTTCCACTTTCTTTTTCATATTTCTTCTTCTTTGACCTCTTACTCTTCTTACTTTTTCTCTTTCCGTCTTCCGTTTCCCTTTTCCCTCTTCTCTTTCTTCTTATTTTGCTCTATTTTCCCGATTTTCTTTTATTTCCTGTTCTTTCTCCTACTTCTATTTGCATTCCTTTTCTTCTTCCATGTTATTTATTATGCTCTTTTTCATCCCCCTCTCTTCTGCTCTTTCTCCTTCTTTCTTTCTCTTCCTCCTCTATTTATCCCCATTTCCTTCCTTTTCTTTCCCCTCTTCCTTCTCCTCCTCTTTCAATCTCCAACTTTTACTCTTTTTTTTTTTACGGGTCTAGTCCACCACGACCGCCTCCTCCTCCTCCTCCTCCTCCTCCTCCCCGGTCTTCCTCCTCCCTCCTCTCATCCCGCACCAATTTTCCTCCTCATTTCCCTTCTATTTCTCGGTTGTTTATTTTTTTTTTTTTTTTTTTTTCACTCCTCTTTTCCTCCTTTTTTTTTTTCTTTTTTTTTTCTCTCATTCGTCTCTCACTTCCTGTTAATTGTCCTTGTTTTTTTTTTCTCTCTCTCTCTCTCACTCTCTCTCTCTCTCTCTCTCTCTCTCTCTCTCTCTCTCTCTCTCTCTCTCTCTCTCTCTCTCTCTCTCTCTCTCTCTCTCTCTCTCTCTCTCTCTCTCTCTCTCTCTCTCTCTCTCTCTCTCTCTCTCTCTCTCTCTCTCTCTCTCTCTTGACATTCTTACCCTCTTTATTTTTTTCGTTATTTTCCTTTCTTTATTATATATATTTTTTTTTTGGTCTTCCTTTTCCCCCCCTTTCCATTTTTTTTATATTTCTTTATCCCTTTGTTTGTTTGTCTTTGTTTGCCTGTGTGTCTGTTTTTTATCCGTTTGTTTCTCTGTCCGTCTTTCTTTCTTTCCTTCGTTCTTTTTTTTCTTTCTGTTTCTCTGTCTGTCTGTCTGTTTGAAATGTCTATTTATTTCTCTATCTTTTCCCTTCCATCATGATTTTCCTTTTCTTAACAAACTTTCACACACCAAACCAACACAAAAATCATAAAAAAACGTAAATGAACAAGAAAATATAACGAAAATAGGAAGACTTTTTTAATATTAAGAAACTGATGGAGAGAGAGAAAAAGATGGACTAACTCTCTCTATTGGTCCTTCCTTTCCTTGCCCTCCTCTTCTCCCTCTTCCCCTTACATCAGGTCATTACCTTCTCTATCACCCCTCTTCTCTACCTCCCCCTCCTCCTTCCTCCTTCTCCCCCTCTCCTCCCGACCTCTAGCTGGCCTCAGTCAAACAACTTTAACGAGGTAATTAAGCCGGAGATGACGAGGGTAAGAGTAAACAGGATGATGGGGTCTCTTCGAGTGGGTGGATGAGTGAGTGGAGGCGTAATTGCGTCTCTGCGGGTAAGGTGAGTGGGGGAAGGAGTGGGCGGGTGAGAGGGGAAGGTGGTGGTGGGTAGGGGTGTATGTATATGGGATGTATGGAGGTTAATGTACTGTGTGTTTGGTTGGGTGGTGTTTGGTGGGTGTGGGTTGTGGAGGTAAATGTGGAGATGATTTAGGACTTTAGGAGAAGGTTCAAGAGGTGGTGGTGGAGGAGGAGGTCAGGAAAGAGGAGAAGGAGGACTGACGAACATAAACACTCAGCCAACACACGCATAAACAGACTAACAAGGAGAGAGGAGGAGGAAAAAGAAGAAGAGAAAGAAGGAATTAAAGATATACAAAAAAAAGAAGGAATAGAAGAAAAAAAGAAATAATACATAGAGAAGAAAAAGAGAAAAATATAGGACGATGAATAGAAAAAAAAGAGAAAACATAGAATAATATAAGAAAAAAAGGACAAACTACAGCACGACCCCCCCCCCCCCCAACACACACACACACACACACACACACACATACACCATCAACCCCTCACCCCCACACACACCATTCCCCACTCGCCCCCATCCCTCTCCCACGCCCCCGCACACCGCCCCGTCGCCGCCGTCCCAGACCCGCCTGACGTCACCAAAGGGATCACATCGGTAGGCCGGGCACGAGGAAGACAGATGGTTACTGGTGCATCGATACCGGGGCTTCTGTTTCACTCTAACGATCTCGCCGCGCGCCGCCGCTTATTGGCAAAGGACACTCCCCACCGGCCATATCTGACCCCGCGAGTCAATAGACGGAGAAAAATGGGTTAGCCGAGTCTCCCCAAAAACATCTTCTCCCAACTTGTTTACATCCGATTGTAGTAGAAAACGAGTTCCAAGATTTCCATTACATTTGGCTGGCGGGCGAGCCTCTCTTGGGACCCCGGAGACCGGTTGCCTCTCGCTCGCTGGCTCGCTCTCCGTTCCTTCTTCCCCGACGGTCCAGGATGGAAGGAAACCGAACATTGGCCCCCCACGCCTTCCTTCCTTTCCCTCCTTTTCCCCCTCCTGCTCTTCCCTCTCTATCGCCCCTCTCCTCCTCTTCTTCCTTCCTCTTCTTCTCCTCTTCAATCGTTTTCTCTGCCTCCTTTTTCCTCCTCTTTCCACTCTCCCTCTCCTTTCCTTCTTTATCGTATTTCCTGGTCCTTCCTCTCTTCTGGCATTCCTACCTCTAATTTCCCCTCTCCTTCCTTTTCCTTGCTTCTCCTCCTCTTTCGTTATTTATGTCCAGTCTTTCCTTCTCCTCCCGTTCTTCTTCCTCGTTTTTTCCCTCTTTATTGTATTTCCTGGTACTTCTCCTCTTCTGAATTTCTGTTGTCCCCTGTCCCTTCTTCCTCTTCCTTCCTCTTCCTTCCTTCTTTTCTACTGTTATTCCTACCCCTTTCTTCTCTCCTTCCTATCTTCTTCTTCCTCCACTCACTGACATCTTTCTTCCCTCACACTCTCCCCATTCTTCTCCTCTATCGTAATTTCAACTCCCTTTTTCCCTCCTTCCTCCCTCCTCCATCTTCCCTCCTCCCTCCTGATTCTTTCTCCCTTAACTCTTTTCTTCTTCCTCCCACTTTTCTTCCCTTCTTCTTTTACCTCCTCCTCTTCTGTCGTAATTCCTTTCCTCTCCTTCCTCCTCCCTTCTGATCCGGTCTCCTCTCCCTCCTCCCATATCTTCAGTCTATCCTCCTCCTTCTCCTCCTCCTCCTCCTCCTCTTCCCGCACTTCTCCATCGTAGTTCTCCTCCCCTCCCTTCCCCCTGATCCCCTCTGCACTCCCTCCTTCCCCTCTCTCTTCCTCCTCCTCCTCCTCCTCCTCCCTCTTCCCCTCCTACCCTTCCCGGCCCTTTTTCAGCTTTGGAGATAGGAAGAACTTTTTCTTTCCCAGGTCGCCTCTTGGGACCTTCCTACCGATATTTTCCAACTACACTATTTTTCCCTTCTCTCACTTTTCCAGTTTTCTATCTACACTGCCTCGCTCGTATTTCGTTTTCCCTATCCCGCTGGTTCTCTCTTTCTTTCTTTCTATCTTGCGTTCTTTCGTTCTTTCGTAAGGGGTACTTGATATCGTTGTTGTTTGCCATGATGTTTGTGCGAGGGATTTCTTTCACGTTTTAGTTCTTTACGTGGATGTCTTCGTGTTTCTTCCTCCCCTAGCGTTCAATTGAGATATAAGACTTCACTCCATCTATAAGTCGGATCAAAAAGAGACTTGCGTAGACGAAATAAGAAAGAATGATAAAAATGAGGACCGTGTGAGAGGACTATGAAAGAAGATACGAAAGACTGAGAGCGTAAACGAGGACATGTTAACGAAGACTAAGAATAACGAGCGAAACCAAATAATGCGATAAAGAAAACAAGGATGACTGCAAGCGTAATAACCGAGGACATGTTAACGAAGACTGAGAGCAGAAAGGTCGGGACTAAATACGTAAAGAAAGGTTGTGAAAAGAGATATAGGAGGACCGCATAAGAGATTGTGAGAGCCACTATATAAAGAGGAACTGCGTCGAAGAGATCAGTGAGCGAGAGGATTCAGTAGCTCTGGCAAGTTAACAAGGAGAGCCGAGGAGGCGTGTGTGGCGGAGGGCTTCTTCATAAACGAGGGCTTTTTTTTCTTTTTTACAACAAAGGAGACAGCTCAAGGGCACACAAAAAAGAAAACAATAATAAAAAAGCCCGCTACTCGAAAGCGTTTATTATTATTATTGAGTTGGAGACCTGGTACAATGGATCGGTTAAGTAAGTGATCTTTTTTTTTACATTAAAGGAAGCATCTCACGGGCAAGAAAAATAAGTGAGAAAGAAAAGCCCGCTAATCGCTGCCACCATAACAGACGGTATAGATGAGTGGCCAAAAGAGAAGAGTTGTTAAGATCTCCATACCACAAGGACTGTTTATAAGTGGATATTTTTAATGGTAATAATAATGTAGAGATAAAAAGACAATTTCTCATATTTTCCTTTACTAAATCATTTAACATTTGATCGCCTCTTTATATACGATCATTAAAAACATTCGCTCATTCCAGTTCTGCAGAAAAAAAAACGGGTATTTAGTATATCTTCATTTTTCTCGTTTCCGCAAAATGATGAAAAAATGACTTAAAAATACTACGTGATTAACTCGAACACTCGAACTCATTTTATGGATGTTTTTTTCCTCATATTAAGTCTATAAATACGAGTGTGTGGGTGTGTCTCCACGTGTGTGTGTGTGTGTGTGTGTGTGTGTGTGTGTGTGTGTGTGTGTGTGTGTGTGTGTGTGTGTGTGTGTGCGTTTGACTGTTCTCTCGCACGCAACTCTACTATATGTGAGTCCGTGTATATATGTGTGTGTGTGTGTGTGTGTGTGTGTGTGTGCGTTTGACTAGTCCCTCGCACGCAACTCTACCATGTGTGTGTGTGTGTGTGTGTGTGTGTGTGTGTGTGTGTGTGTGTGTGTGTACGCTCCACAAAGGGAAGCAACAGCCGCGGGTGGGACACAGACAAGGAGGGACGGAGAGGAAGATTAATTCCAGTTGGGCGTCTTTCCTCCAGAACTAATTTGGTGTGTGTCAGCAGCGCCTCAAGTTTCCTCCACTCTCTCTCTCTCTCTCACTCTCTCTCACTCTCTCGCACTCTCTCTCTCTCTCTCTCTCTCTCTCTCTCTCTCTCTCTCTCACTCTCTCTCTCTCTCTCTCTCTCTCTCTCTCTCTCTCTCTCTCTCTCTCTCTCTCTCTCTCTCTCTCTCTCTCTCTCTCTCTCTCTCTCTCTCTCTCTCTCTCTCTCTCTCTCTCTCTCTCTCTCTCTCTCTCTCTCTCTCTCTCTCTCTCTCTCTCTCTCTCTCTCTCCTCCTCTCTCTCTCTCTCTCTCTCTCTGCTTAGGTCGATAAGCTCAGAAAGTTTCACGAGTGCATGAAGCTCAACAGGTTTAGCAAAAGAAAAGTTCCGTGCAGATCAGGTGACTCTTTTTTTCCCTCGAGCCATTTTTTACCTTCTTGGCCCGAGTTAAGCCCCGTCTGGTGAGCTGAGAGAGAGAGAGAGAGAGATAATATAGCGGAACTGTTATGTTGTCTTGTGTAGCGAGTTTGACCGTGCGTTTGTGTATACGTTAAGAATGTCTTGTGGAGTTACTGTATTTCTTTTGTTTCTTTTGTGTATCCTTTTCCACATCCTCCTTGTCTTTCTCTTTCTCCTCCTCCTCCTCCTCCACCTCCTCTCCTCCTGTATCTCTATTTAGTCTTCTCATGTTTTATCTTCTTTTACTTCATATCCGACTCCCTTCTTCTCCATTTCCACCTTTTCCCTCCTGCTGTTGCTCCTCCTCCTCCTCCTCCTCCTCCTACTCCTTCCTCGCTTCTCATATAGAGCAAAGCATTAGTGTATTTCTTTCTCCTCTCCTCCTCTTCCTCCTCCTCATCCTCATCCGCGTCTTCATTTTCCTGCTCATTCTTTCGTGTTAAGCATCAGTGCATTACTTTCTCCTCTTCCTCCTCCTCCTCCTCCTCCTCCTGTTACCTCTCCTTCCTTTCCTTCATCTCCGCGAGCTCTATGGGAATGCCTCTCTGATTGTTCCTTTTCTTTTTTGTTTCCTGAATCGCGTCTCCTTCCACGCTTCCCTTTTACGGCCTAATTCCAGCCCTCGACGACCATTCCCCGTCATCAGGAAACCCGCGCAGATCAAAACGTTTCCCGATGACCCCAAAAACGTTGAGTCTTCGTCATCTTAGTCGTTTTTTGGCTCAGGATCATCCGTCTATCTCTCTCGGCTATATGAGCATCCCGTTTTCTTTAATAGTACTACCTTCCCATTTTCTATTTTTTCTATTTTTTCCTCGTGTTTATAGAGCTGTTTCCCATGCCCTCTCTTCGTTTTCTTTCTCGTCTTTCTCGTTTTTATCCATTCATCACTTTCGTCTACTATATAATCATTCCGTTTTCTTTAATAGGACTATCTTCCCATTTTCTATTCCTTATGGTTTCTTTACTGTTCAGCTTTCTTTATTTTCTCTTCTTTTCTTCATCTTTTTTTGTCTATTCACTTTTCTGCTCCTCTTTCCTCGTTATCAAATCGTCTATGTCCCTGAGCTCAAACGTAAACAATCCTCTATGTCAATCAATCTGTACCAGACATGTTTCTTTTCTGTACAGCTTTCTTTATTCTCTGTTCTTTTCTTTGTTTGTTTTTGTCTATTCACTTTCTTTTCTGCTCCTCTTTCATCGCTATCAAATCGTCTACTATGTCCTTGGGCTCAAACGTAAGCGATCCTACATGTCAATCAAAATCCTTCCTTCCCTCCCCACTCCCTCCCTTCCCTCCTCCTTCCCAGACATTTCTATTACATCTCCCGGCCATTACTTTTTTATGGCTCCACGTTTGACCTTTCAGCGATCCACTTAAAAAGCCGACTGTCACTTTTTTCCCGTTTCCTCCGAGTTTCCAGCGACCTAAGTCCTTTTAAAAAACAGCTACCTCTACATCTTCCATCTCTTTTAGTTTATCTTTTTCCTTTCCTCCAATTTTTGCTCATTCTCCCCTTTCTGTTTTTTTAATCTCTCCTTTTCCTGGATCCCTTTCTTCTCCTCTTCCTTCTTTCTCCTTCTCCTCCTCCTCTTTCTCCTTCTGATTCTTCTTTCTCTTTCTCCTTCTTTTCCTCCTCTAGCCTCTCTTCAATCCCCTCCTCTTTCTTCTCTTTCTTTTTCTTCCTCCTCCTTCTCCTCCTCTTGGCTCTTCTCCTTTTCTTCCTCTTTCTTCTCCTCCTCCTTGGTCTTCCTTCCTTTTTTCTTCCTCTGTTCCTTACAAGACACCAAACCCTTGCCATGCATTCAGAGGTTTGTGGATTCTTTATATTTTACCTCAGTTCCTCCTCCTCCACCTCCTCCTCCATTCATATTATTCTCACTCTTTCTTCCCCTCTCCCTTCCTCCCCGTCTCCTTCTTTTCCCGTTTCTTCACAGGAAATATAATATACACCCTCTTATCTTCTATTGATTGCTGTTTTTCTCTCCCTTCTTCCCTTCTTTTATTCTTAGCCTTTGTTGGGATCCTTCATTTTTTTATCCTTCATCCATGTCGAGGAGGATAGAAACGAGAGGATATTGGCAGCTCCGGAGTCTGGCGTCTATAGAAGAGAAAGGGATGATGAGGTATAGAAGAAAAGGATGTTAGGAGAGCAGAAAGAAGAGAATGATGGAGCAAATAAAGGGAGAAGATAGGAGAAGGGGATAATGAGGGAAGGAAGAAGCGAATGCGAGAGGAAAGATGGGAGAAGGAGAAGGAAAGGAGGAAAGGAAGATGGTGATGGGAGAGTGAAGGAGGGAGAAGGAGGAGGAGGAGGAAGAAAGGAAAGGAGGATGATAGAGGAAAAAAAAAGGAGGTAAGGGGAAAGGGACAAAGCCAGAAGAAAAAGGAAGAGAGAGAGAGAGAGAGAGAGAGAGAGAGAGAGAGAGAGAGAGAGAGAGAGAGAGAGAGAGATAATAATTAACTGGCCTGATTCAATTTCGTCTCATCTGTCTTTCTTTTAGGCGACGAATAAGTGTTTTAAAGCCTCGAGTTTCACTAATGGAAGAAGAGAAAAAGGAGGAGGAGGAGGAGGAGGAGGAGGAGGAAGACGAAGACGAGAAGGAAGCATAAAAGGCAGATGAAAGAAAACGAACGACGAAAAATATAAGAAAAATAAAATAAGAAATAGAAAAAAACAAGGAAGTAGAAAAAGGAAAGAAAAATCAATAAAACATGACGGTCGAACGGACGGGGGAGAGGAAGAAAGGTCTCTCTCTCTCTCTCTCTCTCTCTCTCTCTCTCTCTCTCTCCCCCCCCCCCAACACGCACACGCACGCACGCACACACGCTTCCTGGTCCACTCCGTGTTCCAGGAAGGCTCAAGTATTATCCAGCGTTAAAAAAAAAAAAGCTTTGGGTTGACGAGCAAACACGAAAAGGTCAAACACGTGAATTATGAGTCATTGACGAATAAAAAAAAGATGAAAAAGAGACTAGGTAAAAATTTTGAAGACCGGAAAAATAACGAAGATACGAGATGATGATGATGATGTTGATGATGATGAAAACGAGAGGAAATAAAAATTTTGAAAACTGGAAAAAAAACGAAGATACGAGATGACGATGATGATGATGATGATGATGGTTGAGTTGTCGTTAATGTGATAGATATATTTTTTTATTCTCTCATTCATCGTTTATCGTTCCTCTCGTTCGTTGTTTACCTCGTTCGTTCTTTTTCTTCATCTTTTTTTTTCTTTCTTTTATAGTTCTGTCGAGATACCAAGAGAATCAAAGCTTACATAATTCTCTTCTTGTTTTCGCTTTTCCTTCCTCTCCTTGACCTCCTCTTCTCCCTCCTCTTCCTCCTCCTTATCTTTTTTCTTTTTCTACTTCTTTTCTTCTTTTTATTTTCTGCGTCTCCTCGTTCTTGGTCTTGTTTTTTCCTGTTTTCATTTTTTCTTTCTTCTTTTTCTCCACCATCTTCTTCTTTTTCTTCTTTTTCTTTTAATTCTTTTCAACTTCTTTCCTTCTTCGTCTCTCTGTTCTTCCTCTCGGTTTTCTTCTTCGTCTCCATATCCCCTCCTCCTCCTCCTACTCCTCCTCCTCCTCCACCCCCTCCCTCTTCCCTCCTCCTCTTCCTCTTCTTTACTGGAACCGGGAATCGAAAAATAAAAACAAAACAAGTAAAAGATATGTAAAAAAAAAACATTCGCTCATCCACTCTTGTTTACCAAATGAGGGAAAGAGAAAGCGTAATAAAAATGAGATCACAGTAAATAAACAGGAAAAAAACAAGAAACGAAAAACAAAGGAAAGGATAAATAAGGAGAAGAGAGAAAAAATGACCGATGACAGACATGAAAGAGATTGAAGGATGAAGAGAACAGAGAGAAGAAGAAAGGAAAGAAAGATGAGAAAAAGAGAGGCATTAGAAGGAAGGAAGGAAGGATGGAGAAAGAGAAAAAGGAGGAGGAAGAAGGAGGATTAGGAGAACAAAGATAATGAGAAGAGAGAATAAAGAAAAAGACAACGACGAAGAAGAAGAGGAGAAAAGTAAGAGAAGCAGAAAAAGGAGAAGGAGGAGGAAGAGAAGAACAAAGAGAAGGAATACTGAAGAAGACGACAAAGACGAAACCGACTAAAAAGGAAGAAAAGAAGAAGTAGGAAAAAGAGAAAGAGAGGCTGAGAAGGACACAGAGTAAGAGAAGGAAGAAAAGGAATAGAGAAGGAGGAAGAAGAGAGAAGGACGGAGGGGAAGACGAAGACGAGGAAAGTTGAGGGATGAGGAAGGAGGAGGAGGAGGAGGAGATAAAGAAGAAACAAAAAGAGAGGCGTGATGAAATACAGAACTAGGACATAGAAGAATCAAAAGAAACAGCGAAGGGAGAGAGGGAAGGAGGAGAGAGAGAGAGAGAGGGGGGGGAGAAGGATGGAGACATGGACACGGAAAATGAAAAAAAAAAAAAAAAAAAAAAAAAAAAAATAAGTTAAACAGAAAGAGAAATCAAAGAGTCTGAGTCTGAGTGAAAGTTGGAGGAGGAAGCAGAAGAGGAGGAGGAGGAGGAGGAGGAGGAGGAGGAGGAGGTATCGTTGGAATGGAAAAAGGAATATACGCAAGAAGACGAAGACGAAGACGAAAAAAAAGAAAAATAAGAAAAAAAGAAAAAAAGAAGAGAGAAGGAAAGGCAGAAGGAGAAAAAAAGTGGAAAAATAGGAGAAAGGAAGGAGAAAAACAGCAGAAAATTGAATTAACGAGACACAAAAAAACAATAACAAGAACAAAATAAGTGGATAAAGACAACGAAAGCGAGAAGGGCAAAGAGCAGGAGTAAGAGACAAAGGAGGAGAATAAAGAGGAGGAGGAGAAACAGAAAGAGAAATGGCAGAAGAATAAACTGTTATCCCGCAGGAGAGGCGAGCGAGCGAGCGAGCCAGCCAGCCAGCCAAACCCAGCCATCCTCCTTCCCTTTCTCTTCGCGGAGATGGAGTGGCAACAACGAAGACTGTGACAGGGAAAAGGAGGAGGCGGTGGTTACGAGTGACAGTGCTGCTCGTGGCTCCTACATGCAAGGGGCGGAGCTGAGCGGGGGCGAAGGAGCGGGAGGAGGGATTGTTTGAAGCGGTAGAACGGGGAATGAATGAAGGAACCAGGAGTGAAGGGCGAGGGGTTAGGAGGCCGAGGGGAAGGGTGAGGGAATGAGGCTAGACGGAGAACAGAGAGGAAAGTAAGACAAAGGATAGAGGCAATAGGGAAGTGGAGAGTGAAAGAGAAGAGAATGAATGAAGAAACAAACGGTAAAAGACGAGAGGTTAGAAGGAAAAGGGGAAGGGTGAGAGGACGAGACTAGAAGAAGGGGAATAACAGGGAGGTGATGATGAAACTAAAGGGAAATAGGCAAGAGGGAAGTAGACAGTAGAAAAAGAAGGGAATTAATGAAGAAACCAAGAGTAAAAGACAGATGGTAGGAGGCCAAGGGGAAAAGGGAGAGGATAGGACTAGAAGAAGGGGAGTAACAGGAAGGTGATGATGGAACTAAAGGGAAAGCAAGACAAAGGATTCAGAGCCAACAGGAAGGTAGAGAGCAAAGGAGAGAGGTTTGAAGCATTGAGAGTGGACGACCAAATAAAATGACAAAGGATTGGGATTGAAATGAGAGGAATGGGATCACGGGGAGAAGAAGAGAAGTAAAAAGAAAAGAAGAGGGTAGAAAATATAATAGAAGAAAAGAAAAAAGAGGAAAGAAAAGAAGAAGAAAGAAGAGATAGGAGAGACTAAAGAGAGAAGAAAAAGGAAGGGTAGAAAAAGAAAAGACAAAAATAGGGAAGGTAGAAAAGAAAAAGAAAAAAAGAATGAAATAGTTATCATCGGAGAAGGCCAAAGCATTAAGTGAGGCTTAGAAGAAAAAAAAGGATGTAAAAAGAGAAGGCTATATTTAATTAAGCCACGGATCGACGAGTCTATTGTCAGAAAAGTTTTAAGGGGGAAGGTAAAAGCGTTGACCAGGTGTACGTAGATTCCTGTGTCGAGTAAAGGTCTTGTGTAATAATGGAGGAGATGGAAGTACACACACACACACACACACACACACACACACACACACACACACACACACACTATCTAGAAAAAAAAGTATTGGTAAAGTAGTGAAGTATAAGTAATAGCAATAGTGGAGTGTGGAAAAGTAAAAAGAAAAAAATGTATCTTGTAAAATGCCCCCAAAATACCCAAATTAAGATAACAGATGAATTTTTTTATGATGTATTTTTTATTTTATTTAATGGTTCCTACTTAATCGATTTCGCTTGCATAAAAAAGTATCATTATTTATTTCATTTTCATTTCCATTTTTCTTTTTTCTTCTTCTTTCTTCTTTTCTTTCTTTCTTTTCTTCTTCCATCTCGTTCATTTCATCCGCTCTCTCCTACTCCGCCACCTCTCCCTCCTCCTCCTCCTCCTCCTCCACTTCATCCTCCTCGTCATCATCATCACCATCGCCATCACCATCAGCGCCTTAATCGTGCAGGAGAGTAAAGGCTGATGACTGGAAGATGGAGGAGCAAAAATCAGCTTAAGAGGGCGTGGCAGGAATGAAATTTTGGAAGCGTAAAAGTGAAGAAAAAGGGAGAGAGAGAGAGAGAGAGAGAGAGAGAGAGAGAGAGAGAGAGAGAGAGAGAGAGAGAGAGAGAGAGAGAGAGAGAGAGAGAGAGAGAGAGAGAGAGTCGGGGGGCTGCCTTGAAATTTAGATAGATTCAATTTCGGACCTGATGGCGAGTTTGGACCGACGCGGAAACAAATTTGGAAAAGAAACGAAAAAAAAAAGAAAACAACGACAACGAAACCCCCCAAAAAATAACACCGTAAAACATTTTCTCTTCCTAAAAAAAAGTACATAGCATATAATAGGTTTTTTGTCTCTTTTCTTTATTCTTTTTCTTTTCTCATTTTTCTTTCTCCCTTTTTTTCCTTTTTATTATTTTTTTCTCTCTATTTTATTTTCTCCTCTTTTTCATTTTTTTCTTTTTACTTTCTTTTCTCCTTTTCTTCTTTTTATATTCTTTTTGTTTTCTTTTTCTTTCTTTTTCTTTTCCTTTCTTTATTTTTTTTAAACCTTTTTTTCTTTTACTTTCTTTTCTTGTCACCTTGTTTCTCTTTTTCCTGTCTTATTTTTTTTCTTTTACCTTTTATTTATTTATTTATTTACTTTCTGTTCTATCTGTTGGCAAGGGGATCGCTGAGTGAGGAGCCATGACGCAGAGGGACAACTTTGATATTCTCGCTGCGTGTTGAGCTTCCACGAGGACGGCGAGTGACAGACTTCGAACTATCACGAAGAACACATGCAAAGGTGATGAGGCGGGAGGACACACACACACACACACACACACACACACACACACACACAGTCATGGTGGTACAGATATAAGAGAACGGATAGATAGATAGATAGATAGTTAGATAACTGAACAGATAGACAGATACTTTGTGACAGAGAAAGAAAGAAAAGAAAGAGAGACGTACGTTGTAATTTACGGTCAGTCTTGTCACATTGCACCGGAGATTGACGGAGAAAAAAAAGAGAAAGAAAGAAAGGAAGAAAGAATGAAAGAAAGATGCACTCAATAATTTACCTGCAATCTAGTCGCACCGGAGATAAAGAAAAAAAAGAAGAAAATAAAGAGACAAAGAAAATATGACAAAAAGAAAAAGATTTACGTACACCCTAATTTGCTCTCAATCTCGTCGCATAAAAGCCGTAAATTCCTCCGTGGTGAGTGCGGGGAAGGACGGCGGCGTAATGTCAAGCTCAGTAATGCAAGACGCCACAGCAGACGGACCTCAAAGATCACCACACTTCGCTTTGAATGTCGGGCGTAGTGTGTTATTACCCCGGACGGTCTCTGATATGCGTTGTGTTGAAGTCAATGAGCGGGTGTGTGTTTACTGTACCGAGCCGCAGGAAGAAAAGAGGAAAGTATAATGTTAAAAAAAAGGAATAGAATGCCAGGTGGACTTTGAAGAAGAGAGAAGGAAAGGTAAAAGGAGAAAAAATAGAAGGGAAGAAGGAAAACAGCAGAAAATTGAATAAACGAAACAAAAAAAACAAAAACAAAATGAGTGCAGAAAGACAACGAAAGCGAGGACAGAGAGCAGGAATAAGAGACAAAGGAGGAGAATAAAGAGGAGGAGAAGAAACAGAAAGAGAAATGGCAGTAGAATAAACTGTTATCCTGCAGGAGAGGCGAGCGAGCGAGCGAGCCAGCCAGCAGAGTATGAGAGGGAGCGAGTAGAGAGGGAATACAGGGGAATGAATGAAAGAAAACAAAAGAAACTACAAAAAAGCAAAACAGGAAAAAAAGGGAAAAATAGAAAGTAAAAAAAAAAGAAAAAAAAACAGGCTTGAATGTTTTCGAATCGTTTTCAATACCTATTTTTCTATATTTTTTCCCATTATATATGCGTCCATTGTTCATATTGCGCTACCAAACAGCATGTGAAATTGTTTGGGATACTCCTTGAATGCTTGCTAATCCTTTTCAGAATGTGTTTTGTGTGTCTATAATTTCCTCTCTCAATACACAAGGTCAGCGTCGTTATTGTGCTGATGAACCGAGGAATTTATATATTTATTTATTTTTGGGTTAGACATCTTGAATGAATGTTGTTTATTTTTCCCTATATTTTTTTCTATTCCTTTTCTCTCGATATATGTGTTCATCGTCCTTATTGTACTAAAGATGCAGGTGTTTTTTTTGTGGGGGGAATAGTCCTTGTATGTTTCTAATCCTGTTCAATATGAGTTTTTCTTTTACTTTTTTTCTTCCACTACCTGCGTTTATCATCCCTTACTCACTCACGCCCACTCAAACACACCCAAACACCCCTCCCTAAACACACACACACACACACACACACCTGTTGTTTTAGTTCACTTTCACTACAACATGTATACACCTACCTATTCCTCTATTCCTCCTTTTCCCTTACCTCCTGCGCCTAAATAAACTGCCTAGCTATACATTAAGGCGCGGAGACCTTTCCTTCCACCCTAATCGATAGCGAAAAGTGATTTTATCTTTACGTAGAATATAAAAGTGAGTGAAGGGTGACTGTCATGGTAGGCGGTTGGTAACATTAAACCCCAAAAAGGCCACTCGTGAAATCAGTGTTCTTCCTCTCGTCCTTCACAGTTATTAGCCACTGGCAAAATTACAGGACATGTCATGAGTTTGTGGATTGCCTGATGTGTTGTTCTTGCTGTCATTCACATTCTCCTCCTACTCCTCCTCCTCCTCCTCCTCCTTTCTCTTCTTCCCCCTCTTATTCTATTTTTCCTTCCCATTTCTGTCTCTTCTCTGCTTCTTCCTTGGTCTCTTTGTTCCATTCCTCCAACCGTTTCTTCACCTCTTCCACTTATTCCCCTCACTCCTCCTTCCTTCTCTTTCTCATTTTCCTCTTCATTCTTCTATTCCACTGTCTATTTGTAACATTAGACCGACAGCCCCACCTATTAAGTAAGGTAATAAGCATTGCATTTGATCTAAGCTTGGAAGATTATAAGGAGTCACCAAATCAGGTAGCTTCTCTTAGGTTAGTATAGAGTTCATGTTTCCTGGCCTTCATATTTCCATGTTTTCTGCTCTTCGTTCTTCTCTTCCTTGTTCTCCTCTTTAACCTCCACACTCTGTTCCTTTAATGCTACTTTTCCTACTTTCTGCTGCCTCTTAGTCTTGATATTCAGTGTTATTGCTCTCTGGGATAGAAGCGGCGGCGGAACGCTTAGCTGTACCCGAGCCCTCAGGTGACAGTATACCTTGGCGTCGTTGCTCAAAGGATCGGGTTCTTTACAGGTACTCAGGAGCGTTCTTGATTCACCTGCCACACACAAATGCCACTCATCCCTCACTAATACCATGTCACAAGAACGTCTCTCCCATCTTTCTCATCTCTCCCATACTTCTAACGTCTCTCATCTTTCCTATCTCTCCCTCATTCCCACTCCTCTGATCCCTCTCACTTCTATTCTTCCTATCTCTCCCATCCCTCTCCTCTCTCCCCCATCCTTCTCATCTCTCCCATCCTTCTAACCTCTCCCATCTTTCCTATCTCTCCCTCATTCCCACTCCTCTGATCCCTCTCACTTCTATACTTCCCATCTCTCCCATCCTTCATCTACCCCTCACACCTCTCCCCTCCTTTACGCCTCTCCCATCCCTCTCCTCTCTCTCCCATCTTGCTCACCTCTCCTCTCTCATCCCTTCCAACTCACCCACCCCTCATACTTCCTCCATCCCTTCTATCCTTCCTATTCCACCTGTTCCATCCCAGTCATGACTCCCACCACCACCACCACCAACAACAACAACACCAAAGAAAACGACAAGAGCAACAGCAACAACTCCTTCGCCTCCTTCTCCTCTTTCTTCTTCTCCTTCCCCCCCCCCCCCCTTCCCCCGTTGCCGCCTCAGCATCATCACCACGTCAACGTAACATATCAGTGATTCTCTCTGAGCGGCGTGAACATAAGCTTGAGTCTTCCCTTTATGCCGCCCCCAGACCCACCTGACAGAGAGAGAGAGAGAGAGAGAGAGAGAGAGAGAGAGGGAGAGGGAGAGGGAGAGGGAGAGATTCATAAACTATCCCTATTTATTTTTTTCTTTTTTGCAATGGAAGTCCTAATTAAAAAAAATAAAACTCAAATCACTCCTCCTACAAACGATGATAACTGAAGATGACACAAGGGTAATTACTTTAAGGTTTGCGAGCTGTTTTGATGTCCTGCTCTTGTTGTTGTTGTTGCTGTTGTTCCTGTTGGATGATGGTGGTGGTGGTGGTGGTGGTTGTGGTTGGGGTAGTAGTGGTGGTGGGGACGATGGTTCTTGACGCTGTTGACTAAAGGGAGGTAACAAATACCCCCCCCCCCCTTAAAAAATCAGGGGAGGACACGTGTCAGAAAAAAACGCGACAAAGGAAAAAAAAAGATAAGTACAGGAAAGAGGAAAGGAGGAGAAGGAGGAGGAGGAGGAGGAGGAGGAGGAGGAGGAGGAGGAGGAGGAGGGTAGGAGAGTGAGAAGAGGAAGTGAGAAGAGGTAGGGTACATAAAAGAAGCTCAACATCAATTTATCTCCTATTATACAAGCCGATGGGGAGCTCTAAGGCGTATCATCAGCGTCTGGAGATGAATAGCGGGGTCACGACTTCCAGCATCAGCTCCTATGGTACAGAGACTCATTGCCGAGGCTTTATTGAGAAGGACCCCCTCAGTAGAATTCTCCCCGCTTCATATTTCTCTTCTTTATTCGCTTTCCATTCTCTTCACTGCCTCTCGTATCCTTCACCGCGCACCTGGTAACATTTTCTCTTTTTTTCTACATTTTATTTTCCTCTTTTACTCTTTTATTTTTTTCTATTTTTCCTTTTTATCTGTTATCTTTTTCTTCTGCTTTTCCATGTACTTTTTCCCCTAAACTTATTTACCCAAATACTCTCTTGTTATCACTACTCATAACATCATTACTGCAAGGTCGGTACTCTCAAATGCTTTTATCTCTCATGTTAACAATTTCCAAAGGCCGAAGACGAGATTAACCGCGTTCTTATTAGTGTCTTTTCACATCCATGCAACAGAAGCTCCGTCAGACTACAACCAGAGTCACGGAAGTACCTCTGGAAAGGCCCACAACCTCTACGAAAGCCTTGTCAAATATGAGTGTGTAAGCCTTGACATGATGGAGAAAATGGGCCCTGAGGTGTTCTCTTCCACACGCTTCCACTTACTTTCCCTTGAGCCTCTCCCTGCCTCTCACTCTCCTCCCTATATCACAGCCATACCGTCCATTAGCGTCCATTAACTCTCTCAGTCATTTTATCACATATTATTCATTCATCTCTACGCTTCCATCTCGTGTGCCATCCTTACTTCCCTTCTTTTTTTTTATGGTAGGAAGAGGAATTTGGTTAGTGGCGAAGGTACAGGTGGGGAGAAGGATTGATAAAGTTATAGAGCAGACTGAGTTACAGATATAGATAGATAGATAGATAGATAGATAGATAGAGAGTCATATATGGAC
The DNA here is from genome assembly GCF_024679095.1 of Eriocheir sinensis. Classification (NCBI taxonomy): domain Eukaryota; kingdom Metazoa; phylum Arthropoda; class Malacostraca; order Decapoda; family Varunidae; genus Eriocheir; species Eriocheir sinensis. The sequence goes on from NC_066548.1 coordinate 4,191,595, forward strand.
ATCTAATACATTGCCGAGGGAGAGGACCGACATCAGGCACAAACCGGCGTATAGGGCGCGGACCAACCCGAGGAGGAGGAGGAGGAGGAGAAGGACGAGGCACTGGAGGAAAGGAAAAGTAGAAAGAACTGAAGGATAAAGTAGAAGAACAGAAAAAATAACTACGAAATATACCAAACACACGATCTACATATAATATCTGAGAACAAAGAAAAAATATCCTCATTCTTTAAGACTGTGAAAAAAAAGATTACTACAGGAAAACAAAAATGCTGATTGGAACCTGAATAGACTCAACAAAACGAAAGAGCACAAACGAAGCATACGGTGCACCCCATCTGCATATACAAATCCCACAACTGAGATTTAACAAAGAGAACTTCCCACTGATAAGCACAAAGGAAGGGATCGAGGTAGAGAGAGAGATACCAGTTACAAGTTGAATAGAGATGACAAAGAAGGCAGTCTCCACCATATTCTTCAAACGGTCCTTGAACATAATACCAAACACACATCAGAAGCTGCCATTGCAAAGTATAAAGCTCACACACAATATATATCTGAAGCATGAGGAAGAGGAGGAAAAGGTTTTCATGGAAGAGAATAAGGAAAAATAAAATCATTCAGAAACCAGGCAGGAGAGAGAAAGAGAATGGAGGAGTGGAGAAAAGGGAGAGAGAGGGGTATCACATGGGTGGAGAGGAGAGAGAGAGAGGAATTAAATGAATGTGGAGAGGGTGATGACAGTGAAGGAAGGACGTAGTAGGAAAGAGAGGAGGGGGGAGAAAATGAGATGCGTTGATGAAGAAAAGACAAATATAAGTAATGAGCGAGAAAACAAGGGATAGAAAAGGAGGAGGACTGAGAAGAGGATGAGGATGGGGTGAGAGGAGAGGAGGGATGATGGCGAAAATAAAAAAAGAAGAAGGAAGAAGAAAGAAGATGAGTGAAGAAGAGGGGAAAGAGAGGAAATGCTGAAGAAAAGAAGAAAAGAAGAAAAAGGAAATGAGGGAAAGAGGAAGAGAGTAGGAAAGGAGGAGGAAAAGAGAGAGAGGAGAGAAGGTGATGAAAATAAAGGAAGAAGAGGAAAGGAAAAAAAGTGAAGCAGAGAGGAAAAAGGAAAGAGATTGAAAGGAAGGAAAGTGAACTGAAAGGGATGAGGAAGAAAAGAAAGGGAGAGAGAGGAGAGGAGGTGAGGCAGCAGGTGAGAGGGGAGACGGGAGAGAGGGAGGGGCGAGGGAGACTGAGGTGGGGGGGTGGAAGCTGCGGCGGTCACGTTGTCATAGCAACATCCACAAACAAGCAGCAAACTCATGGCGATGTGAGTCTCCCAGGCGACTTCAGGCTCACGGCGAGGCTGAAGGGTCTGCACTGCCCCACCTCTCTCTCTCTCTCTCTCTCTCTCTCTCTCTCTCTCTCTCTCTCTCTCTGTGACAATAATGTGTTTATAAAGGAGTCGATTCAAGAATATTAACACACACACACACACACAAACACACACACACACACACACACACACACACACAGTTTGGGGAGAGAGAGAGAGAGAGAGAGAGAGATGACGTAAGAATCAATTTACAGAAAGACGTCGCTCATTTTCGGCAAATTAAGACTGCGAAGCTGAAATGAGTCTCTCTCTCTCTCTCTCTCTGAATATGTTTGCGTTCATTTTTCAGTTTCTTTCCGTCCTTCTATTTTTTCTTTACGCATCTTCCTCTCCCCTTTTCTTTCTTTTCTTTGTTGATGATTTCTTACTTTCATATGTCATCTTTTTTTCTTCTTTCCTTCCTTTCTAATTTATTCGCTTCCTCTCCTCCTTTCCCTTCCTCCCTGAACCTTCCTCCCTCCCTCTCTCTTCTTCCTCGTCAATATTATCCTCCCTCCTCCTCCTCCTCCTCCTCCTTTCGTATCTCATCTCTTCCTATTTTTACCCCGCCGCGAGTGAGTGAATGAGGAGAATGGAAGAAAGGGAAAGTTAGAGGAACACAGGGAAGGAAAAAGGACGAGAAAGAGAAAGAAAGAAAGAAGAAGAAGGGAGAGAAAGAGGGAGTGAAGAAGTTGTGTTTATGAGGTCTGGTCTCCATGCCATTTTCCCTTTCATCTTTTTTTCCTTTTTCTTTTTCCTTCCTGCGTCTAAATTTGTTGTGATTTGTGTCGTTGCTTTTCTTTCTTTATTTCTTTTTTATTCTCTGCTTTATAATTTCGCTCTTTTTTTCTTTGTCTTTTTTTTCATGTTTATATTATTACGTATTTGCATTTTCTCAACATGTCTAATTCATGTTATATTTTCTCTCTCTCTCTCTCTCTCTCTCTCTCTCTCTCTCTCTCTCTCTCTCTCTCTCTCTCTCTCTCTCTCTCTCTCTCTCTCTCTCTCTCTCACACCCGACCTCTGCTGAGAGAAGGTCGTGACCTCACCCCGCTGCGCCCCACAACATCGCTTGCCCTGTGTTTTCGTTGTGCTCTTGGGATTGCGTTTGTGTGTTCTCGCTTGTGGACCTTGTGTGTTGCCTGTGATTTCCCGACACGTGTTTGGTGTGTGTTCGCTTGTGGTTTCTGCCTGTGGTTGCCTCTGTGATTTGTGTTTCCGGTGTTTTTGCGTGTGATCTGGCTGTTTCCGGGTGTTCTGCGTGGGTTTCAGAGTGATTCAAGTGTGTTGTGTTTCCGGTGTTTTTGCGTGTGATTTGGCTGCTTCTAAGTGTACTGCGTGTGTTTCAGTGTTTTGAGTGTGCTGTTTTGTTTCCGGTGTTTTTGCGTGTGATTTGGCTGTTTTTCGAGTGTTCTGCGTTTCGAGTGTGTTGTGTCTCCAGTGCTTTTGCGTGTGATTTAGCTGTTTATAGTGCTGCCTGTGGTTGCCTCTGTGATTTGTGTTTCCGGTGTTTTTGCGTGTGATCTGGCTGTTTACGGGTGTTCTGCGTGGGTTTCAGATTGATTCAAGTGTGTTGTGTTTCGGTGTTTTTGTGTGATTTGGCTGCTTCTAAGTGTACTGCGTGTGTTTCAGTGTTTTGAGTGTGCTGTTTTGTGTCCGGTGTTTCTGCGTGTGATTTGGCTGTTTTTCGAGTGTTCAGCGTTTCGAGTGTATTGTGTTTCCAGTGCTTTTGCGTGTGATTTGGCTGTTTATAGTGCTCTGCGTGGGTTTCAGAGTGTTTTGAGTGTGCTGTTGTATTTCAGGTGTTTTTGCGAGTGACTTGAGGGTGTTTAGTCGTGCTTGTGCTTGGGTTTCTGTGTGTTTCGTGTGTCCCGAGTGTGACTTTGTGTTCCCGAGTGTCTCACGCGTGATTTGGGTGTGTCGACAACCCACCCTTTGAATTCCCTGAGGATTCAATCTGCTCCTCCTCACTACACCCTCTTTAAATCCCCTAGAGGATTAACACTTCCTACACCCCTTTCCCTCACCTCACCTAAGCCCCCCCCACCCTCGCTCACCTCACATCCCTTGTGCTCCTCCTCATCCCCTAGAGGATTAGCCCTTCCTACTCCTCCCTCACCTCCACATATTTCTAAGCCCTCCCCCCCTCACTCACCTTACCTCACATCCTATTTACCCATCCCTTCACCCACCTTACCTCGCCTCTTTCTTAACCTTTCTTGTTCTCACACACCTCACTCACCTCACATCCCTTCCTACTCCTCCTCTCTCCCACTTACCTCCTTTCCCAAACTTCTCTCACTCATCTCACCTATTTCCTAATCCTCCTTGATCTCACACACCTCACTCACCGCCTCCGTTTCAGCCTCTCTACTCACCTCACATCCCTTCCTACTCCTCCTCTCTCCCACCTCACCTATTTCCTAACCCTCCTTGATCTCACACACCTCACTCACCGCCTCTCTTTCCCCCTCTTTACTCACCTCACATCCCTCCTACTCCTCCTCTCTCCCACCTCACCTATTTCCTAACCCTCCTTGATCTCACACACCTCACTCACGCCTCTCTTCCCCCTCTTTACTCACCTCACATCCCTCCTACTCCTCCTCTCTCCCACCTCACCTATTTCCTAACCCTCCTTGATCTCACACACCTCACTCACGCCTCTCTTCCCCCTCTTTACTCACCTCACATCCCTTCCTACTCCTCCTCTCTCCCACCTCACCTATTTCCTAACCCTCCTTGATCTCACACACCTCCCTTTCCCCCTCTTTACTCACCTCACATCCCTTCCTACTCCTCCTCTCTCACTTTTCCTCCATTACTAAACTACCTCTCACACACCTCACCCCCTTTCCTAATCCCCTTCACTTTGTGTTTTTATCTCTTTCATTTCAGCTAAGATGGCACCTAAGAAGTGCAGTACTTGTAACGGTAGCTTCTCAGCTCACTTTTTTACAGGGCGTTCTGCTGTCTGTCGACTGTGTCTGTCCAGGCAGCATCTCGAGACAAGACTGCAGGAGCAGGAAGAGAAGATGGAAGAAGGCCAGAATAAAATAATGGAGCTTTCTCTCACCAGGCAGCATCTCGAGACCAGACTGCAGGAGCAAGAAGAGAAGATGGAAGCAGGTCAGAATAAAATAATAGAGCTTTCTCACACTGTTGCCTCCTTGCAGGAATTCATCCAGGCTAACGTTGCTGTGGTGCCAAACCCTTCTCCAACCGCCCCCTTGCCCTCAGCGGTACCGTCGACACCAGCGGACAACACCACGCAACGGGAGGATGCTAGTGGCACCGACCATGATGGCTTCACCGTCGTGAATGGAGGAGCCAAACCAGCCAGACAAGCGATTTATCCTGTTCATTGCTTCAACAGGTTTGCCATTCTGGAGGAGGAGGACGAGCAGGAGAGCACCTTCCTGGTGGGTGACTCCATGATTCGCCAGCAGGTCGTTGAGTTCTGCGGCAGAGTTCCTCGTCGAAGACGGAACTATTGCTATCCTGGTGCTGGGATCGACGACATAACTGCTGCTCTTGAGGAGATCTCCCCCCAGGCTACTAATGATTCACTGTTTGTTATCCACACAGGTACGAACGACGTCACCACGACCCGGTCTGAGGAACTCCTGGAGAAGTACCGTAGGCTCATCCAGCAGTATAAGACTAAATCCCCTAACATTTTGATTTCAGGAGTTCTACCACGGACTTGGGCGGAGAGCGACTTTTTCAGTAAGGCCTTCAGCCTAAACAACCGCTTACAGACTCTTTGCAGGGAGCTTGACGTGGAGTTCCTAAACGCATGGGACAATTTCTATGGACAAAATGAACTTTTCCACAGGGACGGATTGCACCTTTCTCCCATCGGGGCAGCCAGACTCGGAAGGCTCCTCAACGAAGCAGTGCGTGTCATCCGAGCAAAAAACGAGTCACGGCCACGTCCTCCACCCCGCCCGTGTAAATAGACGCCGTGCATCGCAACAAACCCGTAACCGTGATCCCGCAAGTACCACCACCTGTATTACCAAGCCTCTAGATAACTTAAAAATCCTTAGTTTCAATGCGCGTAGCCTAAGAAACAAATTTGATGAACTGAGATGTCTTGCTTTAACAGAAAATTTTGACATAATTGCTATAACCGAAACATTTATCGACACCACAAATATTGATTTAAGTTCCGAATACAACATAGATGGCTACAGACTCTTCAACAAAGATCGTGTAAACAGTAGAGGCGGTGGCGTCGCCCTTTATGTCAAAAGCTATTTGCAACACACCGACAAAACACCGCGAAACAGTAAAGATGAACATTTGTGCGTGAGTAAACATTGCAAAGTCAATTTAAATATATCTGTCACCTACAGACCTCCTGGCAATCACTCGATGACGACCTTGAAATTTACAGAGTCTTAAGGAAGTCACTTAATAAAAAAGACTCACTGATATTAGTAGACTTTAACCTCCCCATATCGACTGGGCGACACTGTCAGGTACAGAAGGCGAGTCACATAGAATGATCGAATTTCTAGAAGAAAATTATCTAAGCCAAATGGTTTCTGAGCCAACTCGACAAAATAATATACTCGACCTTGTTATAACGACCCAAGATAACCTTGTCAGTAGTGTCACGGTAGGAGAACACCTCGGTTCTTGCGATCATAAATTAGTGCGCGTCGACATTAAAGCTCAATCATCAGTGACTGAAAATAAAGTAAAGGTGCCCAATTTCAAAAGAGCTAACTTCGTAGAAATCCGACAAATACTAACAGAAATACAACTATCAGATGACGGCAACGTAGAGGAAGCCTGGCTAAGCCTTAAAAATCACTTACTCACTCAGCAGAACACATTCGTCCCCTTGTGCGAGAAGCGAATTAACACTAATAAAAGCCCACCGTGGTTTAATAGCGAAATTAAACAATCAGTCAATGAGAGAAAATTGTTTTACAGGTTAAAGAAAGAACAAAGCACGCCAGAGATCATTAGACTCTATTATGATGCCAGGCGACGAGTAAAAAGACTAGTAGGTCAGGCAAAGCGTAGATATGAAGAAAATATTGCAGCCAACTGTAAAATAACCTGAAATCTTTCTTCAGTTACATAAACAACAGAAAGGCGATCAAAAGTGGTATTGGACCTTTAACAAACAGCGACGGTGCACTAGTGACTGACAGCCAACACATTGCAAACCTCTTAAACAATTACTTTTCCTCGGTGTTTAATACTAACAGTCTTCCTCTCGCTACCACCAACACCAGTACTATTGTAAATCTCGAGCATGCATTGCCTAATTTTGAAATAACAACCGATGAAGTCCTTAAAGCTCTCCATTCACTTAAAACAAATAAAAGTCCTGGACCTGACAAAGTATATCCAACTCTGCTGAAAGAAACGAAGAGCGAAATACTCTCCTCCCTCACAACCGTATTCAATATGTCCTTGCGACAAGGCATCGTCCCTTCAGATTGGAAAAAGGCTAACGTGACACCGATTTTCAAGAAAGGAGACAAAAAGTACCAGGTAATTACAGGCCCATTAGTCTAACTTCGGTTGTAGGTAAGCTACTTGAGGGCATAATTAGAGACAAAATTGTGAGTTACCTTGAAAGCCACTCATTGATTGGGGACTCACAACATGGCTTCCGAAACAAAAGATCCTGCCTATCAAACCTATTAACCTTTTATAACGACCTCTTCACTGTTTATGACGTAACCAAATCACTGGACGTAGTCTATCTTGATTTCCAGAAAGCGTTTGATAAAGTCCCGCATCATAAATTACTTTACAAATTAAAGCAAATAGGTATTGACGGTCAAGTAAACCAATGGATCGCGAATTGGTTGAGCAACAGACAACAAAGAGTAGTGATTGACGGACTTAACTCAGAGTGGGCGCCTGTCACTAGTGGCGTCCCTCAGGGCTCGGTCCTTGGCCCAGTGCTCTTCATTATTTACATCAACGACGTGGATGTTGGACTCAATAACCGCATTAGTAAATTTGCAGACGACACAAAGATTGGTAACTCGGTTCTCACTGACGAAGACAGGCAAAGCCTCCAAGAGGATTTGCACAAAATTTCAGCTTGGTCGGATAGATGGGAGATGCCCTTTAACGTAGACAAGTGCCAGGTCCTTCAAGTTGGAACGAGGAATAAGAAGTTCGAATACGAAATGCGCTGCGTTAAACTCAAAATCGTTCAATGCGTCAAAGACTTGTGTGTCAAAATCTAGTCAAACATCAAATTCTAACAGCAATTCATCGATGAATCAAATAAAGCGAACAGAATGTTTTTCTTCATTAAAAGAAACTTTGTATTCAAGAATAAAGATGTAATACTCCGCTCTACAACATTTTAGTCAGACGACACTTTGAATATGCTGTACAGTTTTGTTATACCCTACATGCTAAGGATATTGCTAAATTAGAAGGTGTTCAGCGTCGGGCAACGAAAATGATCCCTTCCTTGCGCAACAAATCCTACGAAGAAAGGCTTTCTATCCTTAACATGTTCTCTCTTGAGAAACGTCGCCTCCGAGGAAAATTGATCGAATGTTTTAAAATACTTAATGGTTTCACGAATGTAGACAGATCAACATTGTTTATGATCGATGACAGTCTGCGCACGAGGAACAATGGCGTAAAACTCAGATGTAGACAAGTAAATTCAGATTGCACCAAATTTTTCTTCACCAACGTTGTAGTGCGAGAATGGAATAAGCTTCCACCATCAGTGGTCCAGTGTAACACGATTGACTCCTTCAAAAATAAGCTCGACCGTCACTTCCTTCAACTTAATATCAACTAGAGTAGAAATGCAACGTTTTGGAGTCTTCTGATTAATGTAAAATCACTTAGGTTTAAGGACAGACCACCAAGTCTGGACCATGGGGTCTGTGTGGTCTGATTTTCTATGTAAATCTATGTAAATCTCTCTCTCTCTCTCTCTCTCTCTCTCTCTCAGGTTCGCCAATTGCATATTTTTTATTTTGGTTTCCACCGCGAGTTTTTATGCTCTCTCTCTCTCTCTCTCTCTCTCTCTCTCTCTCTCTCTCTCTCTCTCTCTCTCTCTCTCTCTCTCTCTCTCTCTCTCTCTCTCTCTCTCTCTCTCTCTCTCTCTCTCTCTCTCTCTCTCTCTCTCTCTCTCTCTCTCTTCTCTCTCTCTCTCTCTCTCTCTCTCTCTCTCTCTCTCTCTCTCTCTCTCTCTCTCTCTCTCTCTCTCTCTCTCTCTCTCTCTCTCTCTCTCTCTCTCTCTCAGATTCATCACCGCATCTGACGTTTAATGAGTCAATGAATTTCAAAGTTTTCAGCCTGGCGGGGAAGCTTCCTATTTTTCTGTCTCCTTAACAGTCTCGCATTAATCTTTAAACTCCTCCTCCTCCTTAACCTCTTTCTCCTTTTTCGCCTCCGCTATTTCTCTTTTCCTCTTTTGTGTCTGGGGTTTTATTGTCCGTTTTTCCTTTCTTTTCTTTCTCCTTCTTTTCCTTGTTTTTTTGGTTATTTCTCTCTCGTCGTTTTCTTTTTCTTTTCTCTTCTCTCATTTAGTAGTTCGTTCTTGTTTTCATTTCTGTTGTTCCTTTTCAATTCCTTTTCACTCTTCTTTAAACGAAACATCAGTCTTTCTTTCTCCGTCTCTCCATCCATCTCTATTCCAATTCTCCCTCTCTTCTGTACCAGTTCAACTCTTCTTCCAACTTTCCCTCTATCCTCCTCTACCCTCCTCCCTCTTTTCTCTATCAATTCAACGTCTTCCAAATCTTCCTCTATTCCCTCCCTTCCTTCCTCTCTCTCTTTTTCTCATCCATTAAACTCCCTCATTCCAACTCTTCTCTATTTCCTCTGTTTATTCCTCCTCCTTCTCCTCCTCCTCCTCCTCCTACATTATCCCCCCACACAAATGGATGGAGCCCAACACACATTAAAAATATAGAGGAACGGCGTCAAAGTGAATGTTAAAGGAGATGGCATATGTTAACAGCGCCCACGCCCTGTTTTTCCCTGGCCTTACCTGTTCACCTGCTTGCTCTTCGGCCGGCCTGTAGCGGCGACGAGGAAGCGGAACGGGAATGTGTCAGTCAAAGTGAGGGACATTTTAATAAACGTTTTTCCCTGTTTGTTTTTAGGAACTTACATTGTTGTTGCTCGTGTTTTGGTGTGTCTTGTTGTTATTTGTTGTTTGATGTGCTTTGTTTTCCTCCTGTCTGTGTTTCCTTTTGCTTGCCTTTAATTGTTTGAGTGTTTGTTTTCTCTTGATTTTTTTATGCATTTCCTGAGATTATTTTTTGTTTTAGGGGATTTTCACTAATGTTTGCCTCTTGCAGACTCCTACGTTCTTATGTTCTGTTGTTTGCTTTCTTATTTTGGGGGTCGTAAAAACAAACACACTCGTAAAAACAAACACACACGCTAAAACAAACACACACGCAAAAACAAACACACTCGTAAAAACAAACACACACTCGTAAAAACAAACACACACTCGTAAAAACAAACACTCACATACAAAACAAACACATGTAAACCAAAATCGAGGGACGTAAGGCAGGAAAAATAATGTTGCTGGGAAGTCGATGCAATATATTTCACGTTTTATAGGAGGGAAATGACATCTACAACACATCATTCTCTCTCTCTCTCTCTCTCTCTCTCTCTCTCTCTCTCTCTCTCTCTCTCTCTCTCTCTCTCCCCCCATCATCTATTCCTGTCATTTCAGTTCTTCATGCAATATTTTCTTTCTCATTATCATCATCTTCCCCTTAAATCACCTCTTCCTCCTTCTCTTTTTCCTCATTTTTCCTCTTCGCCTTTTCCTCATTCGTCTCCCACTCCTTCTTCTCCTCCTACACCCCTCCTATATTTTCTTTTTATATTTTTCTTACAGGTTTTCGCTCTTATATTATTTTTCCTTATGGCTTCAGTCGTCCTAATTGTCCTCGCCTGTCCTTCGTTTTCCCACCTTGCTTCGATAATCAATCAGTGAGGAGCGACAGGCACAGGTGTTCAAGGGCGTTGCTGCAGGTATGGTCTGGGGTTTTATTGTCCGTTTTTCCTTTCTTTTCTTTCTCCTTCTTTTCCTTTTTTTTTTTTTTTTGCTTTTTCTCTCTTCATTTTCTTGTTCTTTTCTATTCTCACATTTATTTGTTCGTTCTTGTTTTCATTTCACTGCTATGTATTTTGTTACCTGGCTCTTTATGTGGTTTTAAGGTTCTGTTTTTCATCCTCCTGGTTCGCCTCTTTTTCCTCCTTCTCCTTCTCCCCTTCTTATTTTCTTTCTTTTCATTTTCCTTTTTCTACACTAACTTCTCTTTCGTCTGTATTTTCTTTTCCTTCTCCACATTTTTGTCTCTTTCTTCTCATCCTTTTCCCCTTCCGGTTTCAGATTCTCCTACCTTCTCTTTCTCCTCCTCTATTTTTTTTTCTGAATCATCATTAATACCATCATCATCATCATCATCATCATCATCATTGTCACCATATTCTTCACTTCTTTTCTCCTCCTTTTCGTCTTCCTTTTCATTCCAGACGTCTGCTGCTAATTGCTCTTCCTCCTCCTCCTGCATCTCCTCCTTCCCTTTCTTCTCCTGTTACTGCTTCTGATGCTTCTTAATTCTTCTCCTTCTTTGCTTTTCCTTCTCCTTCCACTTGCCATCGTCTTCTTCCCCATTCTCTTCCTAGTATTCGTCCGTGTCCTTGTCTTATTTCTTCCCATTTTCCTTTATTCTATTCTTTAACATCCTCCTTCATCTCTCTTTACCTTCCTTTTCATCATATTTTCTTGTCCTTTTTCTTTTATGTTTTCTTCTCCTGCTCCTCCCTGCCTTTCTCTTCCTCGTTCTGCTCCCCTTCCTTTTACTGCTGTTGGTCCTCCCCCTATTCCTCCTTCCCCTTTCCTACTTCTACTTCTCCTCCTCTTTACGTGTTTTCCCTCCTCATTATCATCGTTTTCTTGTCCTCTTTCCTCTACTTTTTCGTCTCGTACTGCTCCTTGCCTTCCTCCTCCTTCTCCTTAACCTGCTTCTGGCCTTCTTCGTCGTCATCTTCTTCCTTCCACCTTCCTATTCCTCCTCCTTTTCCTCCTTACGTGTTTTTCCCAAGGCGGCGTATGGAAAATAAGTCCCCCATTGATGGAAAGGAAAATGTTGGTGGGCGCAGACGGTGATGTGGCCCAATACATGATTAATGGCGCCAGTCACTCCCGAATTCCGAAATTGGTGTGTGCTGCAAATTCCCTCCTTCAGCCCTCACACACCCTTGCATACACACACACGCACAGACACAAACACACAGACACACACACGGGCGTATCATATCATAAACAAGGGCAGCCCAGTATTCCCACGTATCAAGTTATGGATGTATAATCGCATAATTCTCGGAAAATATGAGAGAGCGAGATACACATCATTTAGGAATATTGGTAGGAGAGAGAGAGAGAGAGGAAGAGCAAGAGAGAGAGAGAGAGAGAGAGAGAGAGAGAGAGAGAGAGAGAGAGAGAGAGAGAGAGAGAGAGAGAGAGAGTCTTAATGGTGTCACATGTCGGCGAAATGGACGGTAATTCACCCTTTGTTGCAATACAGAGTCAGGTGTGCCGGCAAACGTAATTAAGTTGGCAAACATAGATATAGCGATGGAGGTGAAGCGAGGGGAAGCGTACACGTGCGTATATACTAAAAGGTAATACTTGAAGCGTGCAATGAAATGGATAGGCAGAACCCCCCCCAAAAAAAAAATAGCGTAATGACGGAATGGAGCGAGAAAAAGGGAAAAGTAGATAAAAATAGCGAGCCACAAACAATATGAATAGTACGTAATGAAGAAAATATATATAGATTGCGCAATTAAAGTTTTAGAGTGTTTGTACCAGTGCTTTAACACACACACACACACAAACACACACACACACACACACACACACACACACACACACACACTGGCCCTTGGTTTAGCACACATACACAATATAGTTGAGCGAGTAATATAACATGCAAATAGACAAATGGTAGTATAAACAAATAGAGAGAGAGAGAGAGAGAGAGAGAGAGAGAGAGAGAGAGAGAGAGAGAGAGAGAGAGAGAGAGAGACTGACGGGAAGACACACTAGGACAAAAAAAAAAAAAAGATATGAAGGACAGGACACGTGAAAGAATGAAAAGAAAATATGAAAAATTTGACAAGAGTTGAGATACGAGGAGGACATTTGTAGTAGTAGTAGCAGTAATGGTAGTAGTAGTAGAAGTAGTAGTAGTAGTAGTAGTAGTAGTAGTAGTAGTAGTAGTAGTAGTATCAGAGGAGAAGCAACAAAAGCAAGACAAACAGTTAAAAGAAGATGAGTAAGAGGAGAAGTAGGAAGCAGGAGAAAAAAAAGAAAAAAAACAGGAGTGGAATGGAGGAGGAGGCGGCGAGATAGAAGGCCGGACTGGTGGCTTTTTCCAGGCCCAGAGTCATCAATCAAGCTTCCGTTTGGCCCATCCTCAGCCTCTGACCTACAAGGGAACTCTGGCAACGAGGAAGAAGGGGGCGAGGAGGTGAAGAGGGATCTGTGAGCACGGCCCTTGTTGTGTAGGGGAGAGGAAAGAGAAAAAAAGCGTCAGAGAGAGAGGAAGAGGGAGAAGAGTGGGGGGATTAGAGTGTCCGACCAACCGACTGACCGACCGACCGACCGACAGACCCAGTACAGTCACACAGAGAGCAGGAAATCAGGGAATAAAATCGGCTTTGTCTAACCGAGTTGAATATATGAAGGTTTGGCGTCATTATTAAAGTTGTGCTGCCGACCAGTGACCTGAGCTTGTATTGTAGTGGTGGTGGTGGTGGTGGTGGGGAGAGGAGAGAGGGAGAGGGGTTAGGGAGGGGAAATGAGTCCGTATATAGGTATGAATGTGTGTGTGTGTGTGTGTGTGTGTGTAGAAAGGTAGGAAGCAGCTAACTATTCCTGGTGCTTTAGTTAGTATCCGTAGTGGTTGTGGTGGTAGTGGTAGCGGTAATGGTGTTTGTGGTAGTATCGATTGTTGTTGGTGGTTGTGGTGGGGATGGAGGTTGTGGTGGTTGTGGTTGGGAGGAGAAAGAAGGCGCGTGCAATACCTTTGTTTATTTGGTGGTGTTCTGTAATGTGTATGGCTTCTGTTATTGTTGGCCCTTCTTGTTCTTGTTGTTCTTGTTGTTGTGGTAGTGGTGGTGGTGGTAGTAGTGGTGGTGATGGTGATGATGGTTGGTGGTCCTGCGGCTTCGTATATGTGAATGAATTTGGCGAGGTGGTAGTGGTGGTAGTAGTAGTAGTAGTAGTATTAGTAGTAGTAGTAAGCACTGTTCTATTTATGGTGGAGTAGAGGTGGAGTAGAAGCAACGGTGGTGGTGGTGGCAATGTTGACAGTGTGTGTGGAGGGTGGAGGGGAGGATGAAAGAGAGCGATCAATAGACAGTGTGGATTGGTGGTGGTGGAGGAGGAGGAGGTGGAGGAGGTGGTGGTGGTAGTGGTGGTGGTGCAGTGGATGTACGTATGCCGGGTGGAGTGTGTGTGTGTGTGTGTGTGTGTGTGTGTGTGTGTGTGTGTGTGTGTATGCATGGGTGAATGTGTATAGCATTGATGTGGCAGTGTTTGAAGTAGTATTCGTAGTAGTGGCGGTGGTGGTGCTGGTAGTGGTGTCTGTGGTTGAGCTGGTGGTGGTGGTGGTGGTTGTGTAATATTGGGAGGCCGAAGTGGAGCTGTAGTGGTAAAGAAGAACTTCTGGCTTGTGTTTTGTTGCTTTGCGGTTCGTGGTATTGCAGTGTGTGTGTGTGTGTGTGTGTGTGTGTGTGTGTGTGTGTGTGTGTGTGTGTGTGTGTGTGTGTGTGTGTGTGTGTGTGTGTGTGTCTGTGTGTGTGTGTGTGTGTGTCTGTGTGTGTGTGTGTGTGTGTGTGTGTGTCCGTCCTCTAGGTTGTTGCGCCATGGAGGTTTAATTAAAGTACTGTGGTGCGGTGTGTTGCGTGTTGTAGGAGGAATATCCGAAGAACTGTTTTGCGTTGTGTTGCCTTAATTGGTATCCGCTGTGTGTGTGTGTGTGTGTGTGTGTGTGTGTGTGTGTGTGTGTTGCGGCTCCATGTTGAAATACTTTACTGAGTGCTGCGTCCTTGTGTTGCTTTGAGTTTTGTTTGCTTGCGTTGTGATGTGTTTCGTAGTGTTGTTAAGCTGTGTTGTGTTGCCTATCGTTGTGTTGCATATCCAGGGTCGAAGCTGACTAAATCGCCTCAAATATTCAATCAGTCCTGTGGTGCTTTGTGTTTCGTGTAGTTGAGTTGTGTTATAGTAGTGTTGCTCCCTATTGTGTTGCCTGTCGTTGTGTTGCATTTCCAGGGCCGAAGCTGCCTAAATCGCAACAAAATATTCAATCAACAAAGGATTCCCTCGCGTTTTGTCCCTTTTTTAAACTTTTCAAACGATGGGTTGGCAAATAGAACCCTTTTTGTTGTTCATATTGTAGCATTAGTCCCTCCTCTGTGTGTGTGTGTGTGTGTGTGTGTGTGTGTGTGTGTACAGGTCCGCTTCGGTCAATACGCGCACATCGTTGTTTATTTGTTTATTTGACATGGCTGACTGCTTATTCGCTCTGTCTACCGAACTCTCTGTATGTCTGGCTGGCTGTGTGTGTGTGTGTGTGTGTGTGTGTGTGTGTGTGTGTGTGTGTGTGTGTGTGTGTGTGTGTGTGTTTATGTAAGCTTTGTGATCCTCTTTGCGTGTGTCCAACTTCATCTATCTGTCTGTCTGTCTGTCTATCTGTATGTATGTTCCTTTATATATCAATCTTTGTTTTTATAATCGCTAACCCTAACACACACACACACACACACACACACACACACACACACGTGGACGCCAGCCAAGACTGTCACTTCCAGCGTTGCCAAGACCGTAAGGAAGCACATTAACCTGGCCCAAGACAACACCTCGACGCTGCCCCCTCACAGGATGGCGGCGAGAGTGGAGACCCTTGACGCTGGGTGCTGACGGGGGAGAGGCGGCGAGGGAGAGACGTGATGGTGGTGGGGAGAGCGAGGGTGTCAGGGTGTGAGGGTGAGGGAGTGTAAGGGGTGAAGGAAGGATTTTAAGTTTCATGATGGTGGTAGTAGAGGTAGTGGTAGTGGTAGTAGTAGTAGTAGTAGTAGTAGTAGTAGTTGTAGTAGTAGCAGTAGTAGTGATAGTATTAGTGGTATATGTTATTGTTGTTGTTGTTGTTAGTGACAGCGGTGGTAGTGATGGGAGTCTTAAGTTCAAAAGGTGATTTATTATTAATGATTTTTTTTATTGGGTACAGTTTGTGACGTGTTTGATTAAAGTCCGTTGTTATTTTTATCATTGTGCTCTCTTCATGCATTGGTGATGTACTGGACTTTCTTTGTTCCCGTTTCTTCACTCACAGCCTCGTTTTCTTATTATAAACTATTTTCTTTGTTTTGTTTATCTGTCTTTATCTTTCCGTGTGTGTGTTCTTATCAGATTCTTGATAATTGTATTTTCATAAGAGCGAGTCCTGCTCGTCGCGCCCCGTCTCAAAGTTATTTATCATTTTCTTTTTTTAAAACTGTGAATGTTTTTGGCACTCACGACTTCTTCCTATAATTTATTCCACTGATCTATTGCTCTGTCTGGAGGGCTGAAATTTCACACACATACACACACACACACACACACACACACAC
This sequence comes from Eriocheir sinensis, assembly GCF_024679095.1. Taxonomy (NCBI): domain Eukaryota; kingdom Metazoa; phylum Arthropoda; class Malacostraca; order Decapoda; family Varunidae; genus Eriocheir; species Eriocheir sinensis. The sequence continues at coordinate 4,207,628 of NC_066548.1, forward strand.
ACACACACACACACACACACACACAAAGGATACGCACACATACATATTCGACATTGCAAATCTCCGTCGTCTTATTTTCCCATCGTGTCTCCAGACTGCTCCTTTCTTTCCAATGGAGGAGAAGGAGGAGGAGAAGGAAGGGGAGGAGGAAGGAGGAGGGAGGAGGGGGAAGGAGGAGGGAGGAGGAGGAAGGAGGAGTAGGAAAAGGAGGAAAGGGGAAGGAAAATACGAATAGATAACGTAAGAGAATAGGAAGAAGGAAGCGCAGGGAAAGGAGAGGATGAGGCGGAGTGTTGCGTTGCGTGCGTCCCGGGTGTTCCCTGCCTGGCGTGGACGGCCGCTGTCTGCCGCCCTGAGAGCCTGCCTGTGCCTCCGCCCCTCCCGCACTCCGCCGGGACAGGGCTTCGTCGTATTCAGTCTTTCTCCCCGGTAGTGCTCCTCCTCCCTTGTCTTTCTTTTTCTCGTGCCTCAAAATAAGAAGAGAGAAAAAAAAAATCGCAAATTAGCACGTGCAGAAGTAGTCTATGGGAGGCTTTGGGCTGTAATATTTTGTCTAGTGTTTGGTGATGCATTTTGTCTATGTTTATTTTTTACGGTTGTTGAAACGGACCAAGAACTCAGAAAAACATGTAAAAAGAAAGGAAGGAAGACGAGGAGAGGAGGAGGAGGAGGAGGAGGAGGAGGAGGAATAGGAGGAGATGGAGACGGAGGATATATAGGATGTGGAAACGAAGAGACGAAGAGGAGGTGAAAGAAGATGTAAAGACAAGAAGAGAAGCAGTTTGTTCATTGTGTTAGAAATTTATATTATCTATTTTGGGTCACTGCATATGGATCCTGAGAGCCTGAATGCTGTGAAATAAGAAGAAAAAATCAACCTCGTCGGATTTATATGGTATGAGGTTTAGCGATATTACAAAACGAGAGTATCAAGACACCTCTCCACCCTTAATTGACCTCTCTTAAGACCTCTTGTTCGTGTTTTTTTCTTTTTCAGGAGCAGCGTTGAGCTTCCCCTTGAGCTGCCTCCCTAACTGTAAAGAAAATGGGTTACAAAAGCTGTGTAGTCTTGCTGAATGATGTACTGAGGAATGTTAAGCTCAGAAAGGAAAGGAAACGGGGTAGAATCAGTTTCGGGTGGTGTTATAATGGCGTGTTTTCAGGAGCGCCCGCGATGAGGGATGTTAAGCTCAGAAAGGAAAGGAAACGGGGCAAAATCAGTTTCAGGTGGTATAATAGTGATGTGTTTTTCAGGAGTGCCGGAGAGTAGGCTGACTGATCCATAGACTGACCTCGCCTAGCCTTCCTCTGTCATCGTGCATCCTTCCGTGTCGTATGGGCAAAGCGGCGTACGGTGTCGTGTGTTGATTGGGACGGAGAGGCTTTGTGTGCAGCGCCGGGGAGTGAAAAAAAAAGAGGGAGCGTTATTTCCATTACAGTTCGCTCTCGTGTTCCATTTTTCTTTTGTCAGTATTAATCGCTAAAATGGAAAACGCGTAGAGAGGTGAAATGGAAGCCGTGCAACAACAAAAAGAGGTTGAAAGAAAAATAACGTGTACACTGGAAATGCAAACAGACACCGAATAACGGGGCGGAAAATATGTGACGATGAAAAATGCAAATAACAAAAAGGGAAAGGTTAGATGAAATATAATATGCACACACACACACACACACACACACACACACACACACACACACACACACACACAGAGGAACAGACAGTCACATATGAAGCCACAAGAAAAGACAATCCTAGGCTGAAATATACACACGCACACAGACACGTACACAGAATGCATATGTGTACGTACATGTGGAAGGCAACACGTTCACGCTATCTACCCTTCAACTCTCTCTCTCTCTCTCTCTCTCTCTCTCTCTCTCTCTCTCTCTCTCTCTCTCTCTCTCTCTCTCTCTCTCTCTCTCTCTCTCTCTCTCTCTCTCTCTCTCTCTCTCTCTCTCTCTCTCTCTCTCTCTCTCTCTCTCTCTCTCTCTCTCTCTCTCTCTCTCTCTCTCTCTCTCTCTCTCTCTCTCTCTCTCTCTCACCGATATACTAATGTACTATTTGTATGAATTGGCAATTGAAGCGATATTGAAAAATGTAGACAACGGCATCTGCTGATAAAAAATAAAAATAAAGGAAAAAAATTGCAGTTCTATCTTATTATATTGATGGTAAAGTCTGAAGAGTAATGACTGAGTGTGCGTACTGATTGGGTGACTAAATATGATGGCTACCTGTGTTTGTTTACCTGTCGAGGAATCTAGTCAGCAATAGGTGTGTGTCCACGGCCATAACTTACCTGCGAAGAGAGAAAAAATGGTAATTAATAGAGAAAAAGACATTAGGGAAATTCATTTTAAGATTATCTACTATTTTCTATCTACTATTTTCCTATTTTTACCTAGAAAATTGAATGAATACGTAACTTTTAAAACAAAATTTCTACAAGAACATTAATCTACATAACATTATATTCTTTTGAGATTTCACTAAAGGAACAGGAACAAACCATTATCCTTACACCGAGAAGATAAATCAGATCCTTTAACCAACTAAACGACCTCGAAATGTGAAAAAAAGTGAATATCCAACGACGGGCAAGTCCAACAGAACAATGTAATAGGAAAAAAGTTTTAATCATTGAGTCGCTAGAAACTTGTGTATCCACGAGCACAGGAGATCAATACAAGGCTGTGCTCTCTCCTCCCTTCCCCTCTTCTCCCCTCTTCCCCTTCCCCTTCCACTCCCTTCCCTGCCCCCTGTCCTTCTCCCCGTACCGACACCTTTACGAAAGTCACTCCGGAAAAGAGAGAGAGAGAAATAAGAATATAGGCAGGTAAGCTAGAAATGAGACTTACCTTCGGCCTTACCTTATCTAACCTTGAATTTCTACCCTTTTCATGTACCTGTTTACCTTCTCTCTCTCTGTGTCTATCTATCTATCTTTCCATCTGTCTGCCTGTCTGCCTATCTATCTATCTGTCTGTCGATCTATCTCGCTCACTCTCTTCCCCGTCTTCCGTTCTCTGTCTTCCGCTCTTTCTCCTTTCGCTTCCTCTTCCTCCTCTCCGCCTTCCCTCCCTCACGTCATATCTTATTCCTCCTTCATGCCGACACTGTCCAATCCACTTCCATTTTCTTCTCTCCCCGTCCTCCTTCCCTTCTCTTTCTCCCTTCTTCCATTCCCTTGCTTCCGTTTTCTCTCCTCTTTCGTTGTTTCTCCCTCCTCCTCGCTTCGCTGTGCCTTCTCCTTCCTTTCGTTTATTTTTTCCTTCCTCCAACATGCCACTGTTTTTCCTTCCTTCCTTTCCCGATATATTTCTTTTCTTCTCTCTACCGATTTTCCTCCTCCGATTTTTCCCCATCTACATTTCTTTTGCTTCTGTTCTCTCTTTCTCTTTTCGTTTCCTTTCTCTCCTTCTCCTTCCTATCGTATTATATTTATCATGCATGCCATATTGTTTCTCTCTTTGTTTTCTTCTTCCTCTCTTTCCCTTCTCCATCCTGTCATTGCTTTCTCTTTTCTCTCTATTCCTGTTCTTTATTCTCTGCTTCCCCTTAACTCTCCTCTCTGCCACTGCTTTTCGCTTATCATCTTTCTCTTTCTCCTTATTCCATTTTACACATTTCACTTTTTTCTCCTCCTCCTCCGAGTTCTCTGTTTCTGTCTATCTCCTTTTCTTATTCATTTTATTCCTTGCTTTCCTTCTCCACTTTTCTCTCTCTCCGTTTCCTCCCCCTAAAAATGATCTTCCTCTCACTCTCCCTTACTTTCTCTCATCTTTCCTCCCGCCCTCCCTTCTCTCTCCCTTCCCTTCTCGCGTCTATCATTTTCCTCCTCCCGCCTTCATTCTCTCCCTCCGCGTAATTCCTTCTCTCCAGCCATGAAGCTCTCCTCCCCGGCCTTTTCCTCCACTCCACTTGCCTGCCTCCCAATTTTCTCCTCTCGCCTCATCACCCGTATACGGCCCCCCCCCCCCCTCTCTCTCTCTCGCTCTCTCTCTCTCTGCATGAGGCTAAGGAGACTCCTCACGTGACCCCCGAAATGAGGCGTCAAGTCTGTTTTGATTAGACGAGAGAGAGAGAGAGAGAGAGAGAGAGAGAGAGAGAGAGAGAGAACTACTTTGAGAAGGGTAAGAGACAGACAGACACACGCACACACAGACAAGCCCCAACATGTATACAACTGGCAAACAGACACATACATTTTGTTTTTACGTTTTCGCCTATGGTTTCGGTAGGCTTGCTTGGAAGGGCCTGATGGTGCGGCCCAGCTCGTGGCGCAGGCAAGTATTTATAGTGGCGCCATCTTGCATTGGCTCATGCTGCCCCCCGGAGCTCATCTTTGATCCTAGAATCTAGAGTCCGGATTGATTGATGGTCTTCTGGACAGCATGTGGGTGGTCTTAGGCCACTCGGCGGTGACTGAAAAATCCTTGCTTGTGACACCGGGCGGGGCGCGAACCCTCGTCGTCCTGGACGCGACGCCATCACGCTATCCACTCAGCCACCGCCTCCACAATATAAGCTTATACATACATACATACATACATACATACGTTCTCATATTTTCACGTTATACATACATTCACACAGAGAGACAAACTTAGACAGAAAACGACATAGACAGATAAACACAAACACAGAAATATCGCCAAACAAAACAAACAAGAAACAAATAAATGCAAAGACAGACAGACACAAACACGCACGCGCAAACTGAGAGAAAGACAAAATAATGCAATGAAAACGAAGACGGAAGGATAACGAGGTACACACACACACACACACACACACACACACACACACACACGCAAGTCAAAGAAGGTAAGGCAAGCAAGGAAGAAATGAATTATGAGACGGGTAAAGAAAAGAGGAGCGGCGCGCACGAAGGAAAACACAAGATCATGGAATATTCGGGAGATGAGAAATGGCCTTGGGCAAATATTGTGTGAAGCTTGGAATGTTTGCACGGGAAGGGAAACAAGAGACGAAGCGGAGGGGGGGGGGGAGAGAGAGAGAGAGAGAGAGAGAGAGAGTCATGCGGGACTAAAAATATAAAGAATTAAACGAACCGGCAGACTGAATGGAATATAGGCCTATGTGTATTAGAGAGAGAGAGAGAGAGAGAGAGAGAGAGAGAGAGACTAATACGGAGATAAAGGCACAGATAAAGAAAGGACCAACAGACTGAATGGAAATTAAGCCCACGAATATTTCAGAGACAGAGAGAGAGAGAGAGAGAGAGAGAGAGAGAGAGAGAGCATGGTAACCCGTCCTAGCATTTGATTGGAGTAGGAATCATATTTTGATTGAATGTGATTCCGCGGATAAATTGAAATACGAACAGAATGGAAATGGAATATGAGACGGAGCCGCCGCATGAATAGAAATTGATCTAGTAATGGACCCACTTCGCCGCCTAATTTCCTTTAATCCCTCAAGGCACGCGGGACAGACAGACAGACAGGCGGACAGACAGGCAGACGGGCGGATGGAGGGAAGGAGGGAGGGGAAGACTAAAGCACTTCAAGAGGAAGCTTATATTAAAGTCTTTATTTCTTGTCCTTGCTATGTATAATGAAATCTTCCTTTGTGTGTGAATTGATTATAAATTCTCTCTCTCTCTCTCTCTCTCTCTCTCTCTCTCTCTCTCTCTCTCTCTCTCTCTCTCTCTCTCTCTCTCTCTCTCTCTCTGTATGTAGTCTAAATTCTTCTCTTTGTGCGTTCCTTTTAATTAAACTTTACTTCTTGCTATTGCTTGTCATCCCACCTTTATGTTGTTTGTTTCTTCTCTTATTAAATGAGGTCAAAAGACGTTTTAATTTACATATACAAAGGTTCCTTAGGAAGAGCTAGAAAGTTTGCTTGGGTATATTTTTGAGGAGGAAATGACTTTAAAAGACCACGACAACAGAGAGAGATGGAGGAGGAAAAGGAAGAGGAGTATAAGGAGGAAGAGAAAATGAAAGAAAGGAAAGGATGGCGATAACGAAAACAACAACAAAAAAAGACAGAGAAGAGGAACAAAACGAACAAGGAGAAAGAAGAAAAGGAGGAGAACGAAGGAAAAAGGATGAAATATAAAGATGAGTTACAGGATGAGAAAGAGAAGAATAAGGAAAAGAAGGAAAAGGATGAAGAGTTTAGTAATACTGAAGACAAGAACGAAGATGGGGATAAAAAAGAAAGACAAAATAAGGAAGGACAGAAAGAAGGCGAGTACAGGAAGGGAATAAAGGAGAAGAGAGGGAGAAAGAAGAAGCTGAAGAAGGAGAAAATGAAGCTGAAGGAAGAGGAGATGGAGGAAAACGACGAGGACAATGTCAGGGCGTTAAAAGGAATAAGGGAGAGGGAAGGGAGAAGGAATCTGAAGGAGGAGAAAGAGGAGAAGCTGAAGGAAGAGGAGGAGGAGGAGGAGGAAGACGTGGAGGAGGAGGAGAACGGCGGGGCGTTGGGTAATTCTGTATAATTGCATTTGCTCCAATGTAATTAAATTTTGGGGGCGGTGTGCGGAGTGTGATATGTGCAGCTTTTTGTGAGTGTGAGCATAATTAAAGAGGTGAGAGAGAGAGAGAGAGAGAGAGAGAGAGAGACCAAGGATAACAGACATATTTCTAAACACAGACAGACAAACAGACAAAGCGAAATACCAAAACAGAGAGAGAGAGAAGTAACAGGAGATGACGAAGAAGGAGAAGGATAAAAGGAGGAGGAGAAGGAGCAGAAGCAGAAGGAAAAGGAGGAGTATGAATAGGGGAAGAGATGTATAAGAAGAAGAAAGGAAGAAGCTGCGGAGGAGGAGGAGGATAAACAGGGGGAAGAAGATGAGAAAGAAGAGGAGGAGAGGTGCAGTAACCAGATGATGCAGGTGAAGCTGGAAGAGAAGGAGAAGGTGGAGGAGGAGGAGGAGTGATGTTAAAGGAGATGGAGGAGGAGAAGGAGGAGAAGGAGGAGAAAATGAAGGGACGGAGAGGATGGCAATAACGAAAACAACAACAACAAAAAAAAGACAGAAGAGAAACAAAAAGAACAAGGAGAAAGAAGAATAGGGGTGAAATATAAAGATGACGGACAGGAAGACAGGACAGACGGAATAGATATACAGGTAACACAGACAGGTAGACAGACAGATAATCAACAGGTAGACGAGCGGACAACGGGAGACAGAAATAATAAGGAAACGTTTGCTATTCCTTTTTCTTTTGCAGCCAATATATTTTTTTTCTCTGTCTTTCGTTTGGTCTTTTCTCTGTTTCGTCGGAGTTTTTATGACGAGCCTCGGCCGTTCATAAATATTTGATCCTTTTATTCTCTTTCCTGTTCTTTCCTATCATGTTTTGTTTTAATCTCTCTCTCTCTCTCTCTCTCTCTCTCTCTCTCTCTCTCTCTCTCTCTCTCTCTCTCTCTCATACACACACACACACACACACACACACACACACACACACCAATAACAATGATAAAAAATAGTATATAATGAATAAAGTAAGAGATGATCGTATCGGACAAAAGATGAATGATGAGAGAGAGAGAGAGAGAGAGAGAATAAATAAATAACGCACTCAACACTCCTTCTTTCGGGGGTGCGTGGTAGTGTAGTTCTTACCGCAGTCTATCGCGTGGTGTGGCAGTGGTGGATTATACATTTCCAGTTAAAGGTTCAAACAGAGGCGTGTGTTTTTGTGCCGTCCTGAGTACTTGAAGTGTTGTGAATGTAACAGGCAACAAACTCATTAGGTTCTGCAGTACACAGGCTTTTTTTTCTCTCTAGTGGGCTTTTTTTTCATCCAGCGGGCTTTTTTTTCATCCAGCGGGCTTTTTTTTCATCCAGCAGGCTTTTTTTTCCGCCCAGCAGGCTTTTTTTCATCCAGCGAGCTTTTTTTCATCCATTGGGCTTTTTTTTCATCCAGCAGGCTTTTTTTTTTTTATCCAGCGGGCTTTTTTTTCATCCAGCGGGCCTTTTTTTCATCCAGCGGGCTTTTTTCCATGCAACAGGCTTTTTTTTCATCCAGCGGGCTTTTTTCCATGCAACAGGCCTTTTTTTCATCCAGCGGGCTTTTTTCCATGCAACAGGCTTTTTTTTTATCCAGCGGGCTTTTTTTTCATCCAGCGGGCCTTTTTTTCATCCAGCGGGCTTTTTTCCATGCAACAGGCTTTTTTTTCATCCAGCGGGCTTTTTTTTCATCCAGCGGGCTTTTTTCCATGCAGCAGGCTTTTTTTTCATCCAGCGGGCTTTTTTTTCATCCAGCGGGCTTTTTTTTCATCCAGCGGGCTTTTTTTTCATCCAGCGGGCTTTTTTTTCATCCAGCGGGCTTTTTTTCATCCAGCGGGCTTTTTCATCTGTTTACTTTTGCGCTTGAGCTGTTTCCTTTACTGTAGAAAAAAAATATTATCAAGTTTTCAACCTGAAGTGACGATTATGAAGGAGCCCAAGATATCATACTTCGAAATACTTTTTTTTTTTTTACAGCAAAGGAAACAGCTCAAAGGCAAAATAAGGAAACAATAATAAAAAAAAGCCCGCTACTCGCTGCTCCTATAGATGAGTTCAGATGAGTGATGGAAAGAGAGGTCAATTTCGGGATGAGAGATGTCCTGATACCCTCCTCTTGTCTTTATCATTCTCTTTATCTTCTTTTCCTAATATTTTTTCTCCCTCACTTGTACTCTCTTAATAAGGAATGATTTAAGGGAGAAACGTGACGAGAAAACCAAATCATTATTGTCTTCCTCTTTCTTTTCTTCTTCTACTTTCCTTCTCTCTTCCTTCCCCATACAGAGTAGATTAAATGGTGTTATTGCTTCATAAAACCAGGAGGTAATATATAGGAGGAGAGAGAGAGAGAGAGAGAGAGAGAGAGAGAGAGAGAGAGAGCGTTACAGCCTATTTTGGACACAAGCCTCTGATGCTTTTCGTAAATTCCGAACACGGGCCGAAGTTACGACAGGTTAAAGTGGATTAGGGAGCTCTAGTGACCACTCCCTCCGGTCTGGCCCTCCTCCTCCTCCTCCTCCTCCTCTCTCCCTTCCTTCCTTCCTTCCTTCCTACCACCCCTCCCTTCCTCTCTCTCTCTCTCTCCATCTCTTCATACAAGTTCCACCCCTCTGTGCTCTCTCTGGTAATCCTTCTCATGTAATCCTGACCCCTCTCTCTCTCTCTCTCTCTCTCTCTCTCTCTCTCTCTCTCTGATCCATCCTCACATCGTTATCAGTTCTTTTCCCTTCCTTTACCCTCCTTTCCCTTCTTACCTTCTTCATTATTCACTTACCTCGCCACCCCATCCCTTACCTTGTCTCTACTCACCCTTACCCATGCCCTCCCTTCGTCCCTGCCTCTCACTCATCAACCATCACGTCCTCACTCCTCCTGAAACCATCCCCAGCTCCCTTCCTCTCTTCTGTCTCTTTCTCTCCTTTCCTTACGTCCTCCCTTTCCCCAATCAACCTATTTTATTCCATTTTCTTCCCCTTAACTTACCTTACCCACCCTCGTCCCTCTCCCCTATTACCCTCGACCTCATCCTTTCCCAGATCCATCCTTTCCTTCTGTCTTCCTCCCCTAACTTACGTCTTCCCTTTTCACCATCAACCTATTTCAATCTATCTACTTCCCCTTAGCTAGCCAAACCCACCCTCGTCCCTCTCCCCTATTACCCTCGACCTCATCCCTTCCCAGATCCATCCTTTCCTTCTGTCTCTCTCCCCTAACTTACGTCTTCCCTTTCCTTCATCAACATTTTTCATTCTATTTCATTTCCCTTAGTCAGCCATACCCTTCTTCGTCCCTCTCTCCTGTTACTCTCTGCCTCTTCCCTTTCCTACCATATCCAGATCCACCCTTCTCCTCTGTCTCTCCCTCCCATCAACCTATTTCATTCTATCTTCTTCCCTTAGCTGACCATACCCTCATCCCTCTCCCACGTCACCCTCCGCCTCTCCCCTTCCCTACTATAACCAGATGCCTTCCTCCCTGTGTCTCTCTCCCCTTCAGACCATCACCAGATCCCCCTTTCTCCCTGTGCCCTCTTCGCTTCCCTTGTCCAGCTCCCTTCCTCCCTGTGTCCTAACCCATGAAATGTTATTGACTCCACTACTCGCCCCCCTCATTTCAGACTGCTGGCGTCCGCGGGGTCAGTTCCAGAGCCCGTAAAAGACCCATCGCGAGGCACCAATGGGACTGTCACTCGCGCGGCATATTACGTTGGCGTGTTATTCCCCGCCCGTCAGCTTCCCGCAGCCTCCCTCCCTCTCTTCCGCCCTTCCGCCGCCCCCTCCTCCTCGCCTTAATCCGCGGCCCCAGCACGCGCGAAGTCTTAGGTCCTCCTCCATACCTTGGGGTTCGCGGGAATGTCTTCTTGGAGTTTGACGTGTTTCCCGGCGTGCCTGTCTGCCTGTCTGCCTGTCATCCTGCTTTTCTCCTCCCTAACTCCCTCCTTCTCTTCTTCTTCTTCTTCTTCTTCTTCTTCTTCTTCTCTTTCTTCTTCTTCTTCTTCTTCTTCTTCTTCTTCTTCTTCTTCTTCTTCTTCTTCTTCCCCTCTCCTCATCATCTCGCCTCATTGTTGTGTCTGTTTGTCTTTCATCTTTGTTATTATTTCCTTTTTCCTTTTTTTCATATTTCATTTTATTTTTCGTTTTCATTCATTTTCTTTTTTTTAGGTTCTCTCTTCTTTTCTTACTTCTGAGTGTTGTTGCTCCGTCAGTCTCTTTATTTTTCTTCCTTTTTTTTGTTATTCACTCCGCCTGTCTTTTTGTCATTCTTCATTACTGCTATTTTCATTTTCATTCATTCTTTTCTTCATTTTTTTCATGTTTTTTCCTTCCCTTTTGAGTCCTATGTCTACCTGTTTATCTTTCTTTTTTTCCTTTTTACCTCCATCAGTTATTCTTTCATTTATCTCTGCGTTTCTCTGTTTATTCTTCATTCTTTTGCTTCCTTTCTTCTTGCGAGTCCTTTGTTTTCTTGTATTTCTTAAGTGTTTCTCTCCTTATTATCCCGTTTTCTTTTTCTTTTTAATCATGTTTTTTTTTACCTTTTCTTATGTATTCTTGTATTTCTTTTCCTTAACTCCTTTCCGTTCAATTCTTTATGTCTTTCTATTGTTTCTTTTATATTATTTATGGTCTTTCTTTACGCCTCTTTCTCTTTTTCTTTCAGTTGTTTTCGCAGATTATTTCCGCGTCTTTTTCCTGTTTTCCTCTCCCTTTCCTGTTTTCATCCTTTCTCTTCTTCCCTCTCCCTTTCAGTCACTTCCTGTTTTCCTCTCGCTCTAATCATCTATACTTGCTTATTTTCCTTCCTATTCCCCTTCACTTATTTCTCCATCTTCTCTTACCTTCATTTTTCTCTTTTCTTCATATTTTTCTTCTTCTCTTTCACTAATCACCTTCACACTTTCCTCCTAATTCTTTCTTGTCATTTTCTTTATTATTTTCTTCTTTCCATCTTCCTCCCTTCTATTATTTACTTATTTTTATCGTGTCTTGACCTTCTCTCCTCTTCTCTCTTCTTTCCTTCTTTAACACATTCTCTTCCACTTAATCTCGTCTTTTGCTTCCCTTTTTCTCTTTCATCTTTACCTCCCTCTCGCTCCCCTCATTTCCTTCTCCCCCACTTTACTTTCTCCCTCTCTTTTCTCCTTTACTTCTTTTCTTTGTTCCTTCCTCCCTTTATACACCTCGTTTATCTCCCTTCCTTATCTTCCATCCTCTATTTCCTCTACTTATTTCCCCTCCCTCTCATTTTCTCGTCCTTTCATCCTTCTTCCCTTCATTACTCTCTTCCTCATCTTTCCTCATTCATTCATTCCCTTCCTCCTTTCCTCTATACCTCCCTCCCTCCCTTCTCTTGCCTCCTCTACCTGCCTTACCTCTTTCATTACTCCCTCCTCCCCCCATCTCTTCTCTCCTTTCCCCTCCTTCCTCCTTCCCTCCCCTCTCAGATCATGGACATAAGCTCTCCTCCACACAAATGAACTCGCAGTCTGTGATGTCAGTCGGCAAACCTCGCAGAGATGAAGGAGTTGGAAGGGAGGAGGGGGGCAGGGAGGGGTTGCAGGAAGGGAGGGGAAGGGGGCGTCTTGCTTGAGGGAGCCCCGTCACGCGAGGGAATAATAAGAGAAGGATAAAGAAATCATATCAGTGGGAAATGGCAGCTCGCGAAGGCCCAGGCGAGTATTTTTGGGGTGGTGATAACGGTGCTGGTGTTAGGAAGGGTGATTAGGTGCGTGATGGATCGTCCCAAGGGTGGCGCAGGTGTTAGCAGTGGTGGTAATAGTGGTTGAAGGTGGTATTGGTAGCAGTGGTGGTGATGGTGGTTGTGGTGATGGTGGTTGCGCAAGTCGTCGGTTGGTACATTCTTCCGTAGTGGTGGTGTTTTGGTGGTGGTGGTGGGTGGAGGTGATGGTGGTGGTGGAGCAAGTCACTGGTCGGCGAGGCAATCAATAAGACGAGAAAGCCTTTGTCTCAGTTTCCTTCACCTAACTTCTTATCTTCCTCCACTTCTCAACCGTGTTTCCTGACCCTTTTTCATTATTTTCCTCGTGCTGGTTTCTCGAGCTTCCTTCCTGCCTTCCTTCCTTTTCCTTTCTCTTTCCGTTATTTCTCCTCGCCTCGGCCTCAGCTTTACCCTCGCATCATGACTAGCGGCGGAGACTGACGGACCCTCTGCCTTTGCCTTCGTCGGAGAGAGCTGGTCTTGTTTCCTTCCCGATATATTCATTTCACCCGCGAGCTGTTCGTGTCGACATAACTCCAGCGGCTGTTTAGTGCTGCAGTTATGCGAGCAGCTGGGGGGGCGCGAGGTCTGGCTGGCTGGCTCTTTCCGGTGCTGCTGCTGTTGTTGTTCCTGTTACCGGCGCTGCTGTACACCTGAGCCCTCCGCCGTGCCCAGGTAATGCTCGCAGGTGCTCGTAACTCTCGTGCAGCTGCCCCTGAGTACGGTGCCCGAGCCGGGGATATTGTTCTGTCCCCTGCTGTTCCGTCCGGCTGTTGCTTGGTCCTGCCGCCTGCTTCTCTTCCTACTAACGGTTCAACGGCTGTGCACCGCTTGGGTCATCTGTCTTGGCTTGACGGCTGTACTGCTCGGCTGGCGGGCTGGTTTTCTGTGTGTCTGTCTCCCCGTCTGTCTGTCTGTCCGTTTGTCTGTCTGGTTTTCCGTATGTCTGAGTAGAAGATTGATTGTTTATTTTCTCTCCGTCTGTCTGGCTTGTTTGATATCTGCCTTGCTGGGTTGTTGAGTGGCTGATTTTCTCCGTGACTGGCCGGTAGAAAGTCCCTCTGTCTGTCTGTCTGGCTGGAGAGATGGAAGGTCACTGACTGGCTTCATAACTAAAAATCGAGCTCTTTCCTGATATCGCAAGACCAAAGTTACCGTTCTCAGGGGGGGGTTATTCTTTTTCTTGTTTGATATATTTCTTCACTCGTTTTCTTACTACATTCCACCTCCTCTTTAGTAATATTTTTGCCTTCCTTCTTTAGTGACTTTTCGTTCTCTCTCGCTTCCCGGAATCAATCTCCTTCTAATCGTCTTCTCCATCTTTGTCCAGCTTATCTCCTTTTCCTTCAACGTCTTCTTTGTTCTCCTCCTCCTCCTCTTCCTCCTTCTCTTCCTCTTCCAACTTCTCTTCTTTCTACATCTTTATCCTTCTCCTTTAATTCCTTCTCCTCGCCTTCGTCTTATTGCATCTACTATTACCACTACTACTACTACTACTACTACTATTATAACTGCTACTACTACTACCACCACTACTACCACCACCTACTACCACTACTACTTACCACAACCACCACTAACCATCACCATCTTTGCTACCACTCCTCCTTCTACTACTACTATTACAACTACTACTACTACTACTACTACTACTACTACTATTTCCTTTTGTGAGCAGTTTCTCTTTCAATGTTCGCCTCCGGTCGTTAGCCAAGTTTGAAAACACTGCACTTTCTTTTTTCTCGTATTGTCTTTTCTTCTTTGTTTAATATTTTTTTCCAACATTTTTTTTTCCTTCGTCCTTTGTTGGCGTCTGTTTGTGATGCTTTAATGCTTATGTTACTTTCTGATGAAAATATGCGTCCTCTTTTTTTTTGACTCACTGTTTCGTCCTCCGGCTCTGTGCGTGTGTGTGTGTGTGTGTGTGTGTGTGTGTGTGTGTGTGTGTGTGTGTGTGTGTGTGTGTGTGTGTCTGGCTATACTTGCTCCTCTCTTCTCTCTCTCTCTCTCTCTCTCTCTCTCTCTCTCTCTCTCTCTCTCTCTCTCTCTCTCTCTCTCTCTCTCTCTCTCTCTCTCTCTCTCTATCTATCTATGTTTATTTATCTGCAATTTTAACATGCCTTTTCTTTTCCTTGGGTCCTTTCTCCCAATTTCATGTATTTTCCTTCTAATCTTTCCCTTTATTTATATTTTTCCCTTACTCTTTCTTCTCCTTCCCTCCATTATTAAGTTCATTATTTTCGCTTCTTTTTCTCTCAGTGGCTTATTTGACATTTTTTTCAGATTACACCTTTTTCTTCGAGTGTTTCTTCCTTCCCTTCTAATTAAAAAAACACGTACGATATCCTTTTATGCTCTTATTTTTCATTCCTTCCCTCTCTTCTCTTTTGTATCATCTCTCATAATTATCCTCTTCATATCTCCCTCTTTTGTGTCTTCCCCTCCATTGTCTCTCCGCGTCTCCCTCGCTCATTCCAACACTTCCTTTCCGTCTGACCTTATTTTTCTTTCTGACCTCTTAACTTTCCTAAAATATTGCCACTTATTTCCTCCGAAGTTTCTTATAGACAGATTCTTCTTTTGTCCTCTTTCTTTTGCTTTTTTCTTGTTCCTTTTTTCAACCTCTTGGCCTTCCTACCTTCCTTCCTTCTCCTTCTTCCTCTCTCTCATTCATTCATTTTTTCCTTCAATCTTTTCTTTTGTTTTTCCTTCCATTTTTCATTCATTCCTTTGTCACTTTTTTTCTCTCGTTTTTTCATCCTTTCAATCTTTCCCTTCATTCTTTTCTCCCTTCGTTTTTTTTCTTTCATTCCCTCCATCTACTTTTTCTCTTCCTTCCTTCCTCCTTCATTCTTTCCATAGTTTCTTTCTCTGTTTTCTTTAACATCCTCCATTCTTTATTTTTCCCCATCAATACTACCGTCTTTCCTTCCTTCCTTCCTTTCTTCCTTCATTCCTCCTTCCACCCCATCTTTTCTTCATTCTTTCCTCACTCCCTTCCTTCCATCAACGCTCCCTCCTTCCATCCCAACTCACTCCTTTCCCCGTTCCTCCCTCCCTCCCTCCCTGATCTACGGGCCCTCAGTGACACCTTCAGAATGTATGTCTCCGCCGAGAAATCAATCGAAATACTTCTGCAACGGAAGGCCTCTCTCTCTTTTCTTTTCCTGTGCTGTCTTTCTCTCTACCATAAATTTAAGCAAACTACCCTTCTCCCCTTTGTCTCTGTCTCTGTTGCCTGTTTGTCTGTCTGTCTGTCTGTCTGTCTGTCTGTCTCTCTCTCTCTCTCTCTCTCTCTCTCTCTCTCTCTCTCTCTCTCTCTCTCTCTCTCTCTCTCTCTCTCTCTCTCTCTCTCTCTCTCTCTCTCTCTCTCTCTCTCTCTCTCTCTCTCTCTCTCTCTCTCTCTCTCTCTCTCTCTTGTATTTTTTATATGAATTTATTGTTTTGCCTTTTCATGCATGTTTATTTTTTTTTATTTTTTGTCTTGTTATTTTATTTTGTTTTTCTCTTGTAGTTGTTGTCATATGAATATTTTTTTGTATTTTCTTTATATTTGGTAACTCATTTATCATCATGTGTGTGTTTGTGTGTGTGTGTGTGTGTGTGTGTGTGTGTGTGTGTGTTTATATTTAAGGTTCATTCTTCCGTCTCTTTCATATTTTCCTTCATCTCCATAAAGGAAGGAATACATGAATAGCTAAGAGATATCTGGTAACCCTTCCTTCGCTTATTGGATATTCCTCCTCCCTCCCTTTCCTCTTGCCTCCCTTCCTCTCCTCCATTCTCCCTTCCTCTCTTTTCCTTATTCTCTCCTCCTGTCTTTCTTTCCTACCATTCTCTCCTTCTATATATTTTTTTACGTTTTATTTTAACATTTTCATTTTTCCTCCCTCCCTTTCCCCTCCCTTCCTCTCCTCATTTCTCCCTTGTTCTCTTTTCCTTATCCTTTCCTTCTGCCATTTTTCCCTTCAATTCTCTTTTATTTTTTTACATTATATTTTAACATTTTCTTATTCTCCCTCCCTCCCTTTCCCCTTGCTTCCCTTTCTCTCCTCCTATCTCCCATCCTCTCTTTTCCTTCTCCTTTCCTCCTACGATTCTTTCCTTCAGTTTTCATCTTTGAGTAATCTATCTTCAATATTTTTTTCACATTTTATTTTCACATTTTTATATTCTCCCTTCCTCCCTTCCTCCTTGCCTCCCTTCCTCTTCTCCTTTCTCACTTCCTATCTTCGCTATATTCTTTCCTTCTACCATCCTTTCCTTCCATTATTTTTCATTCTGTAATCAAAGTTCTATATTATTTTTCTTTTTTTCACTTTTCTATTCTTCCTCCCTTCCTCCCTTCCTCCCTTCTTTTTCTCCATTCTCCCTTCCCCTCTCCCTTTATCTTTTCCTCTCCGTGATTCTTTACAGCCTTTTATTTTTTCCTTAATTTAAGTTTCGTATCATTTTTTTTTTTTTTACATTTTGCTTCACAACTTTCATGAACTTGAGATGAAAAATGTGGCTGTATTGTTTTCATTATTATTTTGTATTTCCCTCTTGTTGGTGCTCTCTCTCTCTCTCTCTCTCTCTCTCTCTCTCTCTCTCTCTCTCTCTCTCTCTCTCTCTCTCTCTCTCTCTCTCTCCCCTACGGCTAAGATCACTCTCAGCTCCACCGAGGCATGTTTCTCTTCCCCTCTCTTTCCCTTCTTTCTCCTCTCTTCCTCTCGTTTTCTCTCTCTTTCTCTCATTTTCCCTCTCTTTCTCCTCTGTCTTTTCTATCTCCCTATTTTCTTTTCCCGACTTTCCCTTTTGCCTCTTGTCTTCCTCTCCTCTCCCCTCACTTTTCCCTATTTCTCCTATTTTTTCTTTCCTTTCTCTCATTTTCCCCTTTCCTTACTCTCTCTCCTTCCCTCCTTTCCCTCCTCTCTCCCTTTCATTTCCTCTTACTTCTCTCTCCCTCTCACTCCCCTCTCCCCTTGATCTTCCTTATCTCCCCTTTCCCTTTTCCCTCATTAACTACAAATCTCTCTCTCTCTCTCTCTCTCTCTCTCTCTCTCTCTCTCTCTCTCTCTCTCTCTCTCTCTCTCTCTCTCTCTCTCTCTCTCTCCTCATCCCCTCGTTCTCATTTTCCACCTCCCCCTCTCTCTCCTTACTCACACACCCCCTCTCTCTTCCCCCACTTATTATCTCTCCCCTCTCTTCCCCTCCCTTCCCCTCTCCCCACTTCACCTTAATACGGCAACGCGGAGTCCAGAAAATAATAACAATGTTTTATTTTTAATGACGAGGTTAACTCAGATGAAGGAAGGGGGAGCGTGACGTTGAGGGTGGACGTATGCAAGGGGAAGGAGGACGTGTCGGAGGGGGAAGGGAAGGGAGGCGGGAATGTCGAGGGGAAGGAAACAAGAGGTGAGTGAGTGAGCATGAAAAGAAAAAAGAAAATATATATGATGGCGGTAAATATGTAACGCTAGACTAGTGAGTTCCCTCCTGCTTTCGTACTTTGCCGCAGATCTTGGAACAAACTTGATGTCACACGAAAAAAAATGACTGAGTGAGGAAGAATGGTGAAGTTAGATTCGTATGACACTCAAATCGTTATGTAATTCGAAGTTATAATCACGTCTAATCTTTTTTGGTACCCTTAACCTTAAACTTCAAACACAACTGATGAATTAAATGTTAGGAATAAAGGGATTTAGAAAGAGTATTTTTTGATCTGTGTTTTGAAATCGATCATAACAAAATAGGATGCAATGGATTAAAACTTAAGTCGAGGAATTACTTATATTTAAAGCAGAAAAAAATGGGGATAAAAAACTAAAAATCAGAGCGTGGAAATGCATCAAAGACTTAAAAAAAAGATATCACGTTCGTCACAAAAAAAAAATATATAAGAAATCGGATTATGAACGAAGGGAAAATGTTAGGAAAGGAAGTGAACGCAGGCTTAAAAGAGGGGAGAAATCTTGCCTTCAAACTCGCGAGGTGAAAATTTGAAGGGGAGTGTTTTAATCGAGCGGAGGGAGGGAAGAAGGGCACGCGTGATCGGGGAGAGGCGAGGGGAAGGGGAGAAGGGAAGGGGAGAGGAAAGGGGAGACGCTTTTGACAGACGTGAGGTAATTACACACAGTTTCCAATAAGCCTCAACATGTTATAGTGCAGCCCAAGGGAAGGGGAGAGAGGGGAGGAAAGAGGGGAGAAGGGAAGGGAGAGGGAGACAGGAGGAGAGTGAGGGGAGCAGACACAGGAGGCGGGCTGGAGGGAGGGAGGGAGTGATTGATGAATTAGAGGGGAAAGAGATGGGAAGATAAAAGGGGGAAAGAAAAACAGTAATTTGATGAATGGCGAGAATAATGGCCGGGTTTGATTAATCTTCCGTTATTATTATGGTTATTATTATTATTATTATCATCGTTATCATCATTATTGTTATTATTATTGCCGAGGGGAGATCTGATAGCTGTTTTTTCGTACAGTTTTATTAATGAAAAGCTGTGGATTATGTTTTTAGTTGAGTTTATCCTTTAAGGCTTTCCAGTGATTTATTACTACTACTACTATTACTACTACTACTACTACTACTACTACTACTACTTCTACTACTACAACTACTACTACTACTATTACTACCATCATCTTTATTCTTATACTTTACTTCTTTTCTATAACTAGTTTCTCATTTATTTCTTTTCCTCTCTTTTATTTCTTTTATTTCTTTTTCTTTTCCTTTTCTGTTTTCTTTTTTGTTTCCTCTTCGCGTCTACGTTAATCCATTAGTCGTGTTTAAGGCAGTGACGTCATCCCCTCCGAGTGGTCAAACGAGCTCTCCTCAACTCTTCCTTCCTCTCTCGCCCTCTTTTTCCCCTCCTCTCTTCCCCTTCGCCCATTCTGTTTCCTTCCTTTCGCTTTTTCCTCTCCCCTCTCTGCCCTTCCGCGATGCTTCTTTTTTTCTTCCTTTCTTTCCCTTCTTTATTCGGCATTTTGTCAGCTTGCGTTTCTCTTTTTCAAGTTATTCTTTCCTTCCACGCAGGCTTTTTACTTTACTTCCATTTCTTCTTTTCTTCCTTCGTCTAAGTGTTCTTTCTTTTTCTCTCGTCCACCTTTTCCTTTATCTGGTTTATCTCTCTTTGTTCAACCTTTTTCCAAGATCCTCCATTTCCCATACAAGTTTTCTTCTAATCCGTCTAATTAATTCTCATTCTTTCTTTAGTCCCTCATTTAAACCTTTCGACCATTTTCTTTTATCTTCGTCAAGTGCTCTCTTCTATCTCAATCTTGACGTTCTTTCCTTCACTTCCATTTCTTCTCCATCACTTTCTCTCCTTCCGACTCTTTTTCTTTTTCTTTTTCATCTCCTTTTTCCCAACGTTTCCTCGCCTTCCTTCCTTCCCTCCTCCTCTCTCTCTCCCTTCCTTTCCCTGCAGACGCATCTACGCTTCCTTCAACTGATCCCAAGGCGTAGCAATCCATTCCTCTCCCCTTCTTGAAACCCCTTTGAAATACCCCGGGGTCTCTCTCTCTCTCTCTCTCTCTCTCTCTCTCTCTCTCTCTCTCTCTCTCTCTCTCTCTCTCTCTCTCTCTCTCTGTAATGCTGTTTATCTGTCTTTCTATCTGTTTTTCTTCGTAAATCTCTCTCTATCTGTCTTGTTAAGTGGTTGACTGTCTGACCGTTGAGCTGCCTGTTTGTCGTTCTGCAATCGCCTTCCTTTGTCTGTCTGGTTCTTTACGTGACTGGCTTTTTTTGTCTGTCTGGCTTTGTGTTTAACCGTTTTGCAATCAATGTCTCAGTATATCTTGGGCCATACTCTAACCCTCTTTTAATCTTTTTAGCTCGTTTTACCTCTATTCGCCAGTTTCCTTTCCTTTCCTTTCCGGCTGACACGAACCAACTTACTATTTACACAGCTTCCCCTGACTTCATATACCTTCTTCTTACGTCATCTTCCTTCTATTGTCACATCTTGTCTTTACTTATTCTATTCTTGAGACAAACTCGACAAAACGTATATTAACACTTCCACATTCTTCCTTCATAAGCTCCCTACATCTCCACGCTTTCCTCCTCTTCACTCCCTTCAGCATCCTTTCCCTCTCTACCTCTACTTTCCAGACGAACTCACATGTTACCCTCAAATTCTACCGCCATCCCTACACCTAAACCCTCCTCCTAACCATCTAATTTTCCTTACACGCTCCACAAACCAGCACCTTCTTTGACCTGTCATCTACTTCAAAGACGAACTCACACACACCAGCACTAAAGACGAACCCAAGGAAACCATCAAAAGGAAGGGCATCACCATCCTCCCACCTTGTCATCATCCCCGGGGGCATCATAATCTCTCTCTTTCTCTCTCTCTCTCTCTCTGAACCATCTCCATACGCACCGCCCCCTTTTTATACGCCTCTTCGGGACCACATTTATAGGGAGGGCGCGACGGGGGGGCAGCAATAAAGGCACACTGATTACGGAAGTTTTTAAGGACTTGGAAGGGCCGGGTCTTAAGTTGGTAATGACCGGAGTAATAGGAGTCGTTGTCTTCGTGACGGGGATACAAATGGCGGCAAATGCGGATGGAAATGGCAGTGGAAGGAATGGTGGAAGTTAGGGTAGTAGAAGTAGTAGTAGTAGTAGTAGTAGTAGTAGTAGTAGGGAATTTGGTAAGATTAGAACTAGTTTTTCGTTTGTATTGCGCTCTCTCTCTCTCTCTCTCTCTCTCTCTCTCTCTCTCTCTCTCTCTCTCTCTCTCTCTCTCTCTCTCTCTCTCTCTCTCTCACACTCTTTCATCACACATCAGCAAATATTGGCCATGGATCGCTGTTTATCGGTTATCCTATTCATCTTTCAACCAATTCATCTGTCTGTGTGCATTTGCGAGAGAATTTTTTTTTTAGGCATACCTTTCAGAATCTGGGGACTTCTGAGCATGTTCCCACAATCTCTCTCCCTTTCCCTTCTTCTTCCCCTCCTCTTTCCTGTCTCCTCTTTTCCTTTTCTCTCTTTTCTTCCCGATTTTTCTCTTCCCTTTTCCTTTTCTCCTTTCCTTTTCCTTTCCGTTAACTCTTCCTTATCCTCCTCTTTTACCTCCCTTCTTTATCCTACTCTTCTCTCTCTCTCTCTCTCTCTCTCTCTCTCTCTCTCTCTCTCTCTCTCTCTCTCTCTCTCTCTCTCTCTCTCTCTCTCTCTCTCTCTCTCTCTCTCTCTCTCTCTCTCTCTCTCTCTCTCTCTCTCTCTCTCTCTCTCTCTCTCTCTCTCTCTCTCTCTCTCTCTCTCTCTCTCGTGTCCCTGTTTCCAATATAAAAAGTTAAATGACTTTCAAGTAAAAGATTTCTTATTTGCGTGATAATAATATTTTTTTATACGTAAGTAAAAATATATAATAACGCGTAAAATAATCAGTAATAGAGGAGTGGGAAAAGATAATAGAAGAAAGCCGAAAAGGAGAAGGAGCGAGATAAGATGAAGAGGAGGAGGAAGAGGAAAAGGGGAGGAGGAGGAGGAGAGGAAGAAGAGAGAGAAAAAAAAAGGACATGAAGATATTTTACAGATTCTAAGTAAACACACGAATATACATAAGAACAAATATAAAAAAAATAGAGGAATGAAAAAACAAAAACAAAAACAAATAGAAACACACCAAACAAAGGAAAATTAACTAGACAGAGAAAGTGAAACACCATTACAACCACCATCTTCATCATCACCATCTACACCATCATAAACAGACAACCAAACCACCAAACATCCAAACAGACGGAAGGACAAACAGACAGACAGACGGTATGAGAGAGAGTGACAGGTACATGAGAGGTGAGGAGAAATCTTCGTCACCTTGGTAATCAACACGCGCGGCAGCCAGGTGAATTAGCGGCGCAGGTGAGACGGAGGGCGCCGCGTCACCTTTGCAGACGAGGTGCCAGGCAGATGATTCGGAGGGGCGGCCAACACCTACTCTATTTGCATACATTATCCTTATACAAGCCTCGCCTCTCCTCCTCGTCCCTCCTTGCCCCTCCTTGCTCCTCTCTGCCTCTTTCCATACCTCTCCTCCTCCGCCTCCTCCCTGCCTTCTTCCAGCCTCCTCATTCCCCTCTTCTCCCTCCCGACCTTCCTCCTCCTTCACCTTTCCTTTTTCCCTCCCTGCCCCTTGCTCCTCTCTGCCTCTTTCCATACCTCTCCTCCTCCTCCTCCCTGCCTTCTTCCAGCCTCCTCATTCCCCTCTTCTTCCTTCAGACCTTCCTCCTCCTCCTTTCCCTTTTCCTCTCCTGCCTACCTGTCTGTTTTGTCTTCTTTACCTTCGTTCATCTTCCCGTCTCTTGTTTTGTTTTTTCCACTGCGTTTCATGTTGCTTTTTCAATCCTTCTTTTCTTCTGCTTCTTCTTCATCTTTATCATCTTTTCATTTTTTATTTTTTTTATGTTCCTCTTCTTCTGTTTCTTGTTCTTGTTCTTCTTCTTCGTTCTTCTTTTTTTTTCTTCTTCTTCTTCTTTGTCTTCTTCCTCTCAATACTTCCTCCTTTCTTTCCTTCCTGTACCCTTTTCCTCTCCTCCTCCTCCTTTATTCCTCTCCTTCACCCTCTTCCACGTTATCTTCTCCTCCTCTTCTCCTCCCTATACACCACCCTACACTTTAAACCTCTCTTTCTCTCTGCCTCATCTCCTCCTTCCTCTACACTTCCCTCTTTCTCTACCACCATCTCTTTATTTTTTCTCTCCTCAGTTGATTCTCCTCGTTCTCCTATACTCCTCCTCTTCCTCAACCTCCTTTTCCTCAGTCGTCATCCCAGAAACACAGGAGGAAAGAGGAGCAGAAGGTGGAGGACTAGGAGAAGGAGAAGGAGGAGGAGGAGGAGAGGAAGGATGAACGAGGCTGTGAGTTACGTCCTCTCGTCGACTTAGGAGAATTGCGTCAGAGTGAGAAGGGGAAAGAGAGGGAAGAGGAGAAGGAACGAGAGGGAAGAGGAGGAGAACCGAGAGAAAAGAGAAGGGGAAAAGACAGGAAGATGAGGAGGAAAAAGAGAGAAGGGGTGGGATGAAACGAGAGAGGAGGAAGAGAAGCGAGAGAAAAAAGAAGCAAAGAGAGAATAAAGAAGGAAAGAGAGAGAAGAGATGGTAAGAATTGAAAAGGAGGAGAAGGAGAGATACAAACAAAGAGGGGAAAGGGAGGGAAAATGAGGGGGGAAAGAGAGAGAGAAAGAGGTGGAAGAGGTGGAATGATAGACAAAAGGAAAGGAAAAGATGGAGAAGAAGAGGAGGAAAGAGTGAAAAGGAGTGGGAAGGGGAAAGAAAGTGAGGAGGTGAAGGAACGAAAGAAAAGAAAAGGGGGAAAGATAAGGAAGAGGAGAAAAAAAGAAAGAGGAAAGGAGTGGAGGGACGGAAGAGGTGGAGGAGCGAAAGAGGGAAGAGGAGAAAAGAGAGGAAAGATGAGGAGGAAAGAGAAGGAAAAATGACTGGGAGGAGACAGAATGGGATGAAGAAAGAACGAGAGAAAAAAAAGATGAAAAAACAGGAAAGATGAGGAGAAAAGTTAGAAAGGAAGAGATAGGAAGAGACGAAAAAGAAAGATGAAAAAGAGAAAAAAAGGTAGAGAGAGAGAAGTGGAGATGAAAAGAGAAAAAATAAGAAATAGAAAGAGAGAGAAGAAAAGAGGGGGAAAGAAAGAGAGCGGAATAGGGCAAAGGAATAAAGGCAGGAACTATTTGTTATTGTGTTGTGTGTATTTCCGTGTATTTCCTTTCTTCTCTTATGATGTAGTATGTTTTTTTTTTTTTTTTTGTGTGTGTGTATATGAGTAGATTGAGTGTGTCTGTCTGTACCTATGTCTCTCTCTCTCTCTCTCCCTCTCTCTCTCTCTCTCTCTCTCTCTCTCTCTCTCTCTCTCTCTCTCTCTCGGCAAACCCTTAGTCAACATTCCTAACAAGTTTTAGCCCAACATAAGTTCTCAGAAATCCAGTGTAAGCTTCTGATGTCCCCCCCCCCCCCCCTTCACCCCAATACTCTCTCTCTCTCTCTCTCTCTCTCTCTCTCTCTCTCTCTCTCTCTCTCTCTCTCTCTCTCTCTCTCTCTCTCTCTCTCTCTCTCTCTCTCTCTCTCTCTCTCTCTCTCTCTCTCTCTCTCTCTCTCTCTCTCTCTCTCATCTACAGTCCCTCCACAGCCCTTCCCATCACTTTTCATTCCCCCTTCTCCACCCTCGTCTTTTCCACCAATATTTTCAACCATTCCCCATAAGTACTACACTTTTTTTTTGGTTACTCTCCCTTTAGTTCCTTCTCTCACTACAACTTGTTCGTCTTTTATTCTATCCTCTCATCATCGTTCTTTTAGTAATTATCATCTTCTAAGACTTTCTCATCTTTTCCTCCACTCTTTCACAGTCACACTCATAATTTCGGTTCTCTGCTGTCTACACGCTTGTCCTATCCCTTCATTCCTCACCAAAATCATTCCTCAATTACCCTACAACTATTGCGTCTCCTATTCACTTCCTCTCATCCTTCACGTAGTTTTATGTTATCCCCAGTCATTCCCCAAACACCCTAATCCATCTCAGTCCCTCAGTTTTAATCCTAAGTACACTAAATCCTTATCCAGTCTTGCTATACTTCCTCCACTGTTTCTTCTTCGTTTCGTTACGCCTCTCAACCTTCCCTCTATAGTTTCCAGCAAACCCCAAAATCATACTTAAATCCCCCCAGCCTTTTTTCCTTCCCCATTCCCTGCCTATTTCAACCCCAGAGGACGTGTGAAGCCTCGGAAAAACCTCTTGAATCCCCCCACTTATCAGCTTCCTATCATCCCCCCCCTTCTCTCTCTCTCTCTCTCTCTCTCTCTCTCTCTCTCTCTCTCTCTCTCTCTCTCTCTCTCTCTCTCTCTCTCTCTCTCTCTCTCTCTCTCTCTCTCTCTCTCTCTCTCTCTCTCTCTCTCTCTCTCTCTCTCTCTCTCTCTCTCTCTCTCTCTCTCTCTCTCTCTCTCTCTCTCTCTCTCTCTCTTTCATTATTGCTTCCCCGCCATTTGGGTTTTATTAAAAGAAATCCTGCAATTACTCTCTGCCTTCTCTCTCTCTCTCTCTCTCTCTCTCTCTCTCTCTCTCTCTCTCTCTCTCTCTCTCTCTCTCTCTCTCTCTCTCTCTCTCTCTCTCTCTCTCTCTCTCTCTCTCTCTCTCTCTCTCTCTCTCTCTCTCTCTCTCTCTCTCTCTCTCTCTCTCTCAGCTCTTTTCTTTCTTTCACTTTCCGCCCAATATTCCAACTTTTGTCCAATCACCTCATCTCAACTCCACGCTTCCTTTCTCTCTCACTCACTTTCAGCTTCATCCTCCTCCGCCTCCACCACCTTCTCCTCTTCCTTCCTTCCTTCCTTCCTTCCTTCCTCACTTTCTTTCTCCTTGCCCTCTCTCCCTTGCCCTTCCCCTCCTCCTCCTCCGCCTCCATCCATCCGCCTCCTCCTCCTCCCTCGCTCTTCCCAATTTCAAGATTTGTTTTTCTCATCAGACTCTGTGTCTCTCTTCCACGCAATTTACCCCGACAGAGTTAGTGTGTAAACTTATCGACCCTCTGTGAAACTCATCCTCCTCTCCTCCCTCCTTCTCCTACTCCTCCTCCTCCTCCTCCTCCTCCTTCCCCAAGCCGACCGAAGGAGGGAGAGAAGATCGGGCGCAGATGGGGCAAGACAGACAGCTGGCGGTGGAGGTTCGGGACGCTGTGTAGCAATGGGCTGTGGAGTCGGTCTTGGGAGGCATACGGTGATTTTATCTGCTCGGAAAGATGTGTAGATGCTAATGAGGTAAGGTGTAAGGGAGGGAGAGGAGGCGAGGGTTCAGATGGGGCGAGGAGATGGCAAATGGTGAAGGTTGGGACGTGGTGTGTGTGTGTGTGTGTGTGTGTGTGTGTGTGTGTGTGTGTGTGTGTGTGTGTTTTACTGTCTTCCTTTGCTTCCACACCCAATATATCTTTTAATTCTGTCACTATTTCTTTGTCACAATGCAGAGTACAATTTCTATTATATACCATACGTTAGCTTCTTCTCTTAACTCCTTGTATTAATTTGTCTTCCTGTTATCTCATCCTTCCATCTCTTAATATTTGGTTTTAGGAGACTAACGGGGGTTTTCTGGTATTAGGAGGAAAGTGTGTGAGTGGTACGTAACGTTTTATTACTTATCGTCTTGTTCAAACATGCGAAAAGAATATTAATGAAACCTATATAAAGACTACGAAAGGGAAACGTGTGATATTTAGCAATTTCCTATATTTTAAGGTACTTGAATTACTCATTACATGTAGGTAAGGAGCGAAGATAAAGCCAAAACTAGTAATGACTAATGTTTAAAAGCTTATGCTAACGGCACTCTCGAAGAAAAAAGATATGTTCAAATCATAAATACATTTGCTGTTCTATACGAGTGGAGAATCAAATTAAAAAACACTAGAACCAAAATTATGCTTCTAAACGCTATCCAAGGAGTCCAGGATAAAGACACCTTAATTAGCCAAGAGACAGGTAACATTAGGCGCCGCACACCTGGTGATAAGGATGAGTCTTACCTGGAGGAAATGACAGCCGGGTGCATGCGGGAGACAGGATGCTTAGAAATCTTCCTCAAAGCGGGGGAGATGAGAAGACGGAAGATAATTGGAAAGGCAAAGAGAGAGAGAGAGAGAAGAAGAGAAGAAGAAGAGAAGAAGAAGAAGTGAAGTGGAGTGAAGTGAAGTGAAGTGGAGTGAAGTGAAGTGAAGTGGAGTGAAGTGAAGTGAAGTGAAGTGAAGTGAAGTGAAGTGAAGTGAAGTGAAGTGAAGTGAAGTGAAGTGAAGTGAAGTGAAGTGAAGTGAAAAAAGAGAGAGAGAGAGAGAGAGATTGGTGGTCGGAATGTTCCTCACAGCCCATTAATACTTCTCTGATTTTGTTCCCCAGAATCTCCTGACTCGAGTACTTTGTTTCTTTCCCTCTCTCCCTTTTTCTTTCCCTCTCCTTTCCCTTTCCGTCTCCTTTCCTTTATTTTGCTTTCTTCTTACGTTCCTTTCTTATCTGTCGTTTTCTCATTCCTTTTTTTCTTTCCTACATTTTATAATTTTTTTGTTTAGTTATATTTTCTTTTTTTTTGTTTCTTTGTTTTATTTTTTTTTCATGTCCGTTTTCTTTCCCTTGCCTTTTCCTTTCCTTTTCCTCTCCATTTCCTTTGCTTTATTTTGCTTTATTTTTATCTACGTTCCTTTATTCACATGTTTTCTTTTTTCTTTCACCATTTCCTTTCCTTTCCTTTGCTTTTCTTATCTACGTTCCTTTCTTCACATGTTTTCTTTTATCTTTATTTTTTTTCTCTCTCCTTCCATTATTCATCTTATAGCCATTCCTTAGCGTGTTTTATTTATTTCTTTTTCCTTTTCGTTTCCTTTCCTTTTCCTTTCCTTTATTTCGCTTTCTCATTTATCTTTCCTTTTCTCTTCACAAGTGTTCTTTCTTCATCGCATCCTTTATCTCATTCCCATTTTTCTTTGTGTTTTAAATTCAGTTCTAGTTTATTATCCCATTCCTCGTTTTCTTTCGTTTTATTTCCCATTTTCCTTCTTTTTTCCCTCCTTGCCTTTCTTCCTTCACAGCTCAGCGCATTATTTCGTTTCCCGTTTACTTCATCTTTATTTAATTTTCTCTTCGCATTATTTTTTTCCTTTCTGCTTCAATTTCCGCCTCCAACTTTATCGCGTTTCTCCTTTGTTTTCCTTCCTCCTCCACTTCCCTGTTTCTTTTCTTCTCTGTAGTTTGCGTTATCTTGAGATAGTTTCCCCGAGAGGCCTCTCTCTCTCTCTCTCTCTCTCTCTCTCTCTCTCTCTCTCTCTCTCTCTCTCTCTCTCTCTCTCTCTCTCTCTCTCTCTCTCTCTCTCGGCTATTTACCCTATTTCTCTCTCTTTCTATCATTCTTCTGCCTCGTCACACTTTTCTTCATCTTCGACTTTCTCTCTCTTTCCCTCCTCCTCCTTCTCTTCTACTTCCTCCTCCTCCTCCTCTTCCTCCTCCTCCTCGACCCTTCTCTTCATCCCGCCTGTCATGTAGGAGGGAGATAAACACGCCTTTCCTTAATCCTCTTCCTCCTCTTCTTCCTCCTCCTCCTCCTGCTCCTCCTTCTTCTCCCTCTGCCAAAGAACTGGGTCTGTTATTTTCTTGGACAGTAAGTCTCGTCCTTGCTGTCCAGAGGGTAGGAAGGAAGAAAAAGAGGATGGATGGGAGCGGAAGGGACGAGAAAAGAAGGAAAAAATAGAGATGGTAGAAATGGGAACAGAAGATAGGAAGGAAATAATCCGTGGAAAACAAAGAAAGGGAGATAAGATTGTTTTCAGAAAGGGAAGAAGGGAGAAAAGGAAGAGGGGCTGGATCGGAAAGGACGAGAAAAAAAGGAAAAAAATAGAGTAAAAATGGGAAACAGAGGAGTAGGAAAAGAAAATAATCCGGGAAAACAAAAGATGGAAGGGAGATTATTTTAAAAGGAAGAAATCAAGTAGAGGAAAAGAATGGGGAAAAGAAGGAAAACAGGAAGAAACAGATGAAGGAAAATATAAAGAACAAGGAAGAACTAAAAGGTGGATAAAAGGGAACTAGACTAGAGATATTAAGAAATGGAGGAAGAAAGAATGTATACAGATCTAAGGGAAGAAGTAAATAAGAGAAAGAAAGCTAAAGAAAAGAGAGGAAAAACTGAAGGAATAAAGGAAGGAAAAGAAGGGTAAAAAAACAAAAAGAAAAACAAACAAAGAAGTAAATGGATGGCTGAAGAAGGTTAGAGGAGCATACACAAAGGATAAATGAAGGAAGAAAGAATGTATGTGGGACTGAAGAGGAAGAAAAGTAGAAGAGAAGACAAAATAAAAGACTAAATAAGAAAGAAATTAGTGAAGGAAGAATAGGGATAGGATAAGCAAGTAAAGAAGGATGAAAAAGGACTAGAGGAAAAAATAAAGCGGAAGAAAGAAATACCACAGGACTAAAAGAAGGAATAAAGAAAAGGAAATACAAGAAAAGAGAATTAAAAGAAATTAGTGAAGGAAGGATAGGGAAAGAATGAGCAAGTACAGAATTAGGAAGGATGAAAATGGACTAGAGAAACAAATACAGAGGAAGAAAGAAATACCACAGGACTAAAAGAAGGACTAAAGAAAAGGAAATACAAGAAAAGAGAGTGAGTGAAGACGGAAGAAATAAATGAAGAAAGGAAGGGAGGGAGAAGAAAACCAATGACGAAAACAGGATAACAAAAGTAAAAGAAAGCCATAGAAAAAAAATCATACAAAAAGTAAAAAAAAAAGAAAAATACATGAGGAAGGAGAAAGGAGGGGACGCGAGGGCAGGAATTGTATAGTAATGAGGAAGGATGAGTTATGGGAGATTAAAAGTCATGAGGGGAATGAGGCGGAAAGGAGGGACTCGAAAAAAAAGTGGGCAACTATTGAAGAAGAAAACGGAGGGTGGGGAAGACTATTTTGATGGTTGTCTAAACAGATCCGGAAAAAAAGGTAGATCGGGCAGAATGGAGGGAAAAAAACACATAAAAAATACAACAGGGAACGTACTATTAAAGAAACGGAGAGTAAAATATAAAGCTACAGAAAAAAAATGGTTGATACTGATGAAAAAAAAAAAAAGGAGGAAGATAGATTTGATGATTGTCGAACAGATGGTATATAGGGAAGTATGGAGGAAAAACACATAAAATACGACAAGGAGCATGCTATTATAAGACCGTAGAGTAAAATATAAAACCACAGAAAAAAAATGGCTGATACTGATGAAAAAAAAAAAAAAGGAGGGAGATAGATTTGATGATTGTCGGACAGATGGTAGATATGGAAGTATGGAGAAAAAAAAACCACATAAAATACAACAGGAAACGTACTATTAAGGGACCGGAGAGTAAAATATAAACCTACATAAAAAAATGGCAGATACTCATGAAAAATAAAAAAAAAGGATGATGATAGATTTGATGATTGTCGAACAGATTAGTGAGAGAGAAAGAAGTTGAAATGGCGGTATTGAGAAGAAATAAGAGAAATAGCCCTGAATTACATAAGCAGAAAACAGTAGAAGAAAAGTATAGAAAAACAGATGATAGTTGTTTAATGAAGAAAATAATGAAAATGAATAAAAGATGGAGAGTGCAGAACGATAAAGAAAAAGAGAGTGAGAGAGAGAAAAAATCGAAGCGGTAGAAAAATTATGGAATGAAAATGAAAATGAAAAAAATATAAAGAGAGCAAAGAAGAAAAAAATAGAGAAATACAGATAAAAAGGATGACAACACTAGAAGCAAGAAATGAATATAGATAAAAAAAATGTATAGTAAGAAAATAATTATTAACTAAAGAAGAATGATCACGTCCTAAATAAAAAAAAAGAGAAAAAGAGGAAAAGATAGATATTCTTTTTTTCTCTCTCTTAGATTCCCCCCCTCTCTCTCTCTCTCTCCCTCTCTCTCTCTCTCTCTCTCTCTCTCTCTCTCTCTCTGACAAGCCCTTCAAATATCGTACCTTATCTTCCTCCTTCCATTTTCTGATTCTCTCTTCTCCTAACTTTCAGATCTTTCTCTTCTCAATTTTCCTCTCTTTTTTTTCCTTTCCTCATCCTTCGTAATCTAATTTTAACTCAGGCTTTCTTTTCTTCTTCTTTCTGTGTATATTTCTCCTTCCACTCTTTGCTTTATCCTGCCATTCATTCCTTCTTCCATTTCCTTCTCTCTTTTTCGTGTCTAATTCATTCCTGTTCCGGTAAATCTTACGCCCATCTTCGTTTTCCTCCTCCTCTTCTTCCCTTTCTGATCTCCTTCCTCCTTCCTTTCAACCATCTATCCGAGCTTCCTTCTCTTCTTCCTCCTTATCCAAAATTATTCCGTCTATCCCATTAACTTCTTTCTACATCGCGTTCAATCTCTTTCTTCTTGTTTTCTCTCTTCCTTTAATCTTTTCATCATTTTTCTCCCCTTTTTCATTTATGTCCCTTCAATAACATCTGGTTCCTTCCTTCCTTCCTTCATTCCTTTCCCTCTTTCCGTTTATTGCCTCTATCCTTCCGATTTTACTGTTCCTCGTTTTCCTTATATTCCTTTTTACTCTCCATATTTTTTCCTCTCTCCTTTCCTCTCGTTCCTTCATCTCCTTATTCCTTTCTCCCTTCTTCTCTTGATTCTTCCCCATCTCTCAGTTTCACCATCAATGTTCGTTCTCTCTCCTCTGCATCTTCTTTCCTTCCTCTTTTCTCGCTTCCTTTCTTCTGCCAATTCTTCCTTTTCCGTTCCTCTTTTCCTTTTTTACTTTTCCTCCCTCCTTTTCCAATTTATCGTCTCCTTATCTCTCCATGTCCTCCTCCTTATCACTCCATTCGTCTTGTCTTTCCCATTCCACTCCTCTCCTTTCTTCCTTTCCTTCTATACTTCCTATTATCCTCGTTTTCCCCTCTCCTTAACCTCCTCCTCCTTCTCCTTTTCATTCATCTTCTGATTCCCATTCGCTTTCATTTTGTTTTTGCGATGTCTCTCTCCTTTAATTCCTCGCTCATAAGCACCCGCCCACCATAGACCCCTCTCTCCCTTATCTACTTTCTCTCTCTCCCTTCTCTCCCTACCCCTCCTACCCCACAACCATCCGTCCCCTCCCCCCCCCCAAGAGCACCAAACACCACCACAAGTCTTGGACACTTCACTTCATTGTCCGAATCACAATCGTCTCATTCACTATTCCGCCCTTCGTCCAATACAGAGGAGGAGGAGGTGGAGGAGGAGGAGAGAGAAAGAGAGAGGAGAGGGCTTTGTGAGGAGTAATGGTAGGAGAAGACGGTGTGGGAGGAGGAAGAGGATAAGAAGGAGGAGGAGGAGGAGGACGATGAAAACGATGCATGATAATGGAGTAAAAAGATAAAGTAATATAAAGAGATAAAGTAATATTAATGGCCGCTTCCTGCGTAGTTGTATTAGAGGATAGAGGGTAATATTTTGCCTCCATTGTTTCCTTCCTCTTATTCTCTCTCTCTTTCTCTCTCTCTCTCTCTCCATCTTCCTTCTTTCCGGCGTCCATTTAAATATCGCCTCTTCACTGTTTCTTATGTTTTCTCTACCATCTTCATCTAACGTCTTTCTCATCTCTTCATCCTTTTTCTCCTCTTCTTCTTTTACGTTATTAATACTTTTGTTCTGATAACTTTTCCTCCTCCTCCTCCTCCTCCTAATTCTCCTCCATACCTTTGTCTTCTCCTCATTATTTCATCTATTCTTAGCATTTCTTCTTATCTCCTCCTCCTCCTTTTCTTCATCATCCTCCTACTTTCCATCCTCTTTCTCGGACTTCTGCTCTACCTGTTATTATTTATTGCTTTTTCTTCTTCTCCTTCTGCCCTCCGCTTTCTCTTTTCCTAATTATTATATCTGTTTTATCATTAATTCTTCTCCTCTTCCTCTTTCTCCTCCTCCTTTTTTTTCCTTGTCCTCCTTCATACTTTTCCTCCTCTATCTATTATTGACGTTCCTCTTCCTCTTCCTCCTCTTCCTTTTCTACTTCAAACTATTATATCTTTTCACATCATTTCTTCTTCTCCTGCTCTTCCTTTTCATCTTCGTTATCTTACTCGTCTTTCTACTTTCACTTCTCCTTCTCCAGCCTCTCCTGTTCGTATTACTCCTCCTCCTCCTCCTCCTCCTCCTGTGATGAATCAATCCTCGTCTTAACTTTGATGCCACTCCAAGGATTCTCAAATTTTCCGCCCATCTCGCCGCGTCTCAGTTCCGTCCCGACGATCGCGAGGCACCGGCAAAAATATTGATCATCACGAGGTAATTGTAACTCGTATGGGTCTCTCTCTCTCTCTCTCTCTCTCTCTCTCTCTCTCTCTCTCTCTCTCTCTCTCTTGACCTCTTCTATTATTGTCTATTTTTCTGCCTATGTATATTTCTGCCTATGTATCTATATCCATATCTATATCTATTTATCAACCTATCTATTTATCTATTTCTGTATCTATCTCTATCTTTCTATCCAACTATCTCTCTATCCATCTATCTATCCACCTAATCACTGTCACATATGCGTCGAGCTAGACTTATAACGTATGAAGATAATAATAATAATAATAATAATAATAATAATAATAATAATAATAATAATAATAATAATAATAATAATAATAATAATAATAATAATAACAATAACCATCACCATTCTGTAATCTGTAAAAACTCACTTCAATTCGCTCAGCCTCTCTCCGAACCCGCAACTTACCTGGAAACGGAAAAAAGGTAAAGTCATTAGTATGATTCTTGTGCAGAACCCGCTATGAGACGCGTAATAATGATCTTCCAGCTTCTAATGCGTGTCTCGGAAGGTAGTTTGTGTAAATGATTCGATTCAAGAAACTACGTACCAGACATCATAATACTAGTAGTGAATCTCTCTCTCTCTCTCTCTCTCTCTCTCTCTCTCTCTCTCTCTCTCTCTCTCTCTCTCTCTCTCTCTCTCCGCCCATATATATACACACACACAGACAAATGATGGCAGAGGGAGAGATATATAGAGCAATAAGGTATAATTAAGGCCTCGGCTCTCCTTATCAAGTAATAAATGAATAAGGAGACAATATATTACCAGAAAAATTATCATAACGTAAAATTTAAGACTTTATTATGGAAATTGTAACGAGGAGGACCCGAGGAGGAAGAGGAAGAGGAGGAGGAGGAGGAGGAGGTGGAGGAGGAAGAGAGGAACTTCGGAAAAAGAATTAAGAACCAGATTTTTACATGAATGAATTTTAAGATATACAAAACTTTTACATAATCGGTTTTGGAAGTTCTCTCTGCGCTTGATGAGACTCAGACTCTCTCTCTCTCTCTCTCTCTCTCTCTCTCTCTCTCTCTCTCTCTCTCTCTCTCTACCAGTATGTCCGTCTGCCTGTTGCCTGTTGTATCCGCCATTCTGTCTGTCTGTCTCTTTCTATCTGTCTCTTGTCTGTCTCTCTGCCTGTCTCTGTCTATCATGCTTTTATATCATTCATTCATTCATGCATTCATCTCTCTCTCTCTCTCTCTCTCTCTCTCTCTCTCTCTCTCTCTCTCTCTCTCTCATTCACCCTCTTACCCTCCCCCCCTCTCTCTCTCTCTCCCTGGTACAATCCGCCATCAGCCTGAGTAATAAAGGGGCATCGTCCGTAATGCCGGGGGAATGAGGCCAAGCCCACCTTGATCTTTCTTAATTACTCGTGCATCCCTCTGTGATTACCTGCCGCGTGGGGAGAAAAAGTTCCCTCGCTAATATGGAGGCTCGGAGCGGCGCGACTCTTAAAGGGAACGAGAGCAGGGACACACACACACACACACACACACACACACACACGCCAGGGACAGAGGAGGAGATGAGAGGATAAGGATGCGCGTCTGTCTTGCTTTCCCGCACATCAGCTGTTATAGTGGCGGCAAATTACTCCACTTTTATTGCCCGAGTGCTTTTTTTTATGTGTCTCAGGGTGCTGTTTCGTGAGGATTGTCTCTAGTACACACACACATACACACACGGGAGAGGGTGGTGTCTGTTGGGTTGCAAGTACAATCAAGCCTCTTCTCCGGTATCGAATGTCTCAAATGCCTCGTGTGTTTTAAGAAGTTTGTGTTTATGAGTTTGTGTTTTTATGGGAGTATTGCGTCACCGTATCCTCGTGCTACAGAGTGGAGGATAAGGGAGATGACAAGGGATCAGCCTCCCAGTCTGTTTTCTTTCCTCCTCTTTGGTGTTTTTGGTAAGGGCTTTCGGTGTTATCTTGTATACAGGGGGATGAGAGGAGATGAGGAGACAAAGGTGTTTTTTTCAGAGGCTTTTTTTTTTTTTAGAATGGAATAGAGGCACAATTCCAACCGTTAACAGTGTGGGAATGGACGAGGGGTGGGAGTGAGTACTACACAGCTGTCCCCTACTACAGTGTTTAGGTGGGTCTAGCTTAACCTGGTACCTGCTGGGATCATGTTTCTTAAAGGCCACTCTAAGCGAGAATAGTGAGAGAAAATCATTACTCACGCACTCCATTTCAGTATGTATATCAACGCATTTGTGATCGGTTTATGCATCATCTATTTTGGGGGGGTTGTATCATGGCACAAATTTGGCCCGTCGCTGCTACACGGTAAAGCCACAAATTTGGTCCGTCGCTGCTACCGGGTTAAAGGGGAGATGGATATTTGTCTTGCGGTATATTATTACTTTCTAGGATTTTTCTATAACACCTGTGAGTGAAAGGAAGAGAGTGTGTGTGTGTGTGTGTGTGTGTGTGTGTGTGTGTGTGTGTGTTACTTTATAATTTTTCTGGTCTATTCAACTCTTTTTATTCCTTTGTGACTGACTAGAAGTACTTCGAATACTTTGAATATCACCAACACGCATCACATTACGTTAAATTATTCTTCCTTATCCAGCAACCGTATCACCGTGTATAGTCATAATTACTCTAGTGGTAGTCAGGTAATTCACAAGTGTATTTTTCTCCTGCCATGAATGTGCAGGAAAAAGTTTCAGGCCGGAGGGAGCAGCGGCGTCGGTCATGCGGCCCCCGCCAGCGCAGATACAGCCGTGCACACAGATTTACAGTTCCATTTAGGCAGCGGTGATTTACAACAACGAGCGATAATCCAAAGGTGTTTCAGGGCAATTAGAGTTTAAACGGTAGTCGGGGTTGTGCGGGCAGCGGCCTGGGAGGATGGAGGGGGGGGGGGGGTAGAGGTGGTACGGGAGAGAGAGAGAGAGAGAGAGAGAGAGAGAGAGATGTACGAGCAAGAGAACAACCCGACGTCATATTTCCCCAAAGTTTCACATGCACGATGCCTTTCCTTCCTCTGTTTCCCTTCCTCCTCTCTCTCACTCTCCCTCCTTTCCTTCCTCCTCGCTTCCCTTCCATTTCTTTTCCTTCCTCCTTTCCTTCCTCCTCGCTTCCCTTCCATTTCTTTTCCTTCCTCTGTTTCCCTTCCTCCTCTCTCTCTCTCTCTCCCTCCTTCCTCCTCGCTTCCCTTCCATTTTCCCCTCCGTTCCTCGGCGCGGCTTAATAGCTTAATATCCACCTCATAATCAACGCCATGTCAGCCTGAGTGTCGTTCAACTTGATTATTCCGAGCCCGCCTCAACCCCACTTCAGGTTACGGCTTGCAGCGCCACCTGTCTTCCTTATTAATAACCTTCTTACTCTCCTTTTTAAAACTTTTCTTACGGAATGTTTACGGGAGCAGACGGACTTGGAGGGAGGGTGAGAGGGATGAACTTCGTGTTAAAAGGGACAAAAACTCCTTTCCCGAGCCACAGGTATATATATTAATTGAGTTTGCTAAAAATAAGTAGTTTTTTTTGTGTGTGCTGGTTGGTTGTTCCTTTCGCGGCGGTGCAGTTTGGTGGTTCTTTATTTAACGTCTACCCACTGTGCTATCATCTTTTCAAGCGAGTTAGGTAAGCTTTCCACGAGTATTATAACGACCTGTCGATAACACACGGAACCACCATGATACGTACCCAGCCACCTGCTCCTGTCACCTTCCTGTTTCGCTAAAGTATATGACGGCCAATGTTACGTGCACTTGTGCGTGGCGGGGGAGGGCACCGCTGCCAGATTGTCGTACATAGTATTTACCTGTTTCTGACGCCTAACTATTGCCAAGAAACATCAGAATCTAGCTCTTAACGATAACTATAAATTAGTTTCCTTATTGGAGCCCAGAAGACAGTTTGTGGGTAGGAATTTGGGAAATATAATCGGCTGAGTACGACAATCTGGCAGCGTTGGGGGAGAGAGATGGAAGGAAGGCCAACGGACATCACTCTTTATGTGGCTCTGGTCAGTGTCGGGTGTGCTGTGTCTGTCGTCCTTCACGGTGTAATTTTCAAAAGTAAGTAGCAGCGAGCGGAGGTGTGG
The DNA here is from genome assembly GCF_024679095.1 of Eriocheir sinensis. Taxonomy (NCBI): domain Eukaryota; kingdom Metazoa; phylum Arthropoda; class Malacostraca; order Decapoda; family Varunidae; genus Eriocheir; species Eriocheir sinensis. Next base: position 4,244,749 of record NC_066548.1, read on the forward strand.
ACTGATTGGTTAGTATGATATAAAGGTGTTTTTGGTAAGAAATCGTAAGGTTGTAGTACGTCTGAAGGTATGGGTGGCTTGGTGTGATATATAATTTACGTTTTAATTGTGTTTGAAGGTGTTTTCCTACCTAACCAGTCTTGATTTTCTTTAACCACCACAAATGACTCAGCTTCCAGTGGAGTTTTATATTTACACCTAATTGATATCCTTGCTTTACCCAATAAGTCCTAATTTCCTTACTAACGCTCCTTACGTAATACATCAAGTAACCTACCTGAGTAAGTCGAATCATATAACCACGACTTTCGGCTGCCAGTGGAGTCTTAATTCAGGTTCATTTTCTTATCCTTCAGGTGTGTGTGTAACCGTCAACTTAATTCGTGTTCCCGCCGCCAGAGGGAGGAGGAAAGGAGCTAACCACCATTACCACACCATCGCCTCCGCCCCTGTCACCGCCACGCCACGGAAGGAAGGTGGGACAGGCGGTTTTAGTTTCCACTTAGATATTTGCTGGCCCAACAACTTAGTGGATTAGGAAGTTAGGTTAGTTGACACCTCAAAAAAGTGGTGTTGGTGTGGACGTGAGCGGGGGAGAGGAGGAGGCAAGTGGTAGGAGGGAGTGGAGAGCGGTGGGAGGGAGTGGAGAGCGGTGGGAGGGAGTGGAGGGGGGGAGAGGGGAGGGGGGCAGAGTCAGTTAGGGAGGGAGGGAGGGAGGGGGGGAGAGTCAGTTGGGGAGGGAGGGAGGGGGGAGAGCCAGTTGGGGAGGGAGGGAGGGAGGGCGGGAGAGCCAGTTGGGGAGGGGGGGAGAGCCAGTTGGGGAGAGAGGAAGGGTGGAAAAGCCGGCAGAGGGAGCAAGATAGGGTGGAGGGAATGGAGGAAAGGCTGGCAGGGTGGGAGTGCAGGAGGAAGAGGAGGGCAAGGTGACATGACGCGTTGTAAGGAGGGAAAGGTTTGTAGGAAAAGCCGACAGGGTAAGTGTAGGAGGAGGGAGAGGAGGGGGCGCAAGAGGTCACGGGGTTCTCCTAGTTTCTTGTGCTACATCTGCGCATGCGCGATCCAAACCACCTGCTGGCTCAACTACCTCGTTCAGTCGTGTTGTGAATGATATACTTTTTTGTGTGGAGGATAGTAAACCGTCTTAAGTGTTCATGTCATAGGCTAACCTTGGTCTATTAACACTTACAGAGTTTAGGGGGGAACGAGGTGAAGGAGCAGGGTGAGATGATGAGAGGCAGGGAGGGAGGAGTGGATAAGAAAAGCCGACAGGGTGAGATAACGAGCTACAGGGAGGGAAAGATAAGGGTAGGAAAAGCCAGCAGGGGAGAGAGTAGGATGAAGGCAAGGAGGGAGAGACGGGAAAGCCGGCAGGGTGAGATAACGAGCTACAGGGAGGGAAAGATAAGGGTAGGAAAAGCCAGCAGGGGAGAGAGTGGGATGAAGGCAAGGAGGGAGAGAAGGGAAGGTCGGCAGGGTGAGTGGACATGAGCGTGGAGGGATGAGAGGAAGGGGAAAGATATCTCCACCCCACCACTCTCTCTCTCTCTCGCTGCGTCCGTCACCCTCTAACCTTTAATCATAAGTTTTCAGTGTCCTTTTATTACGTTCTACAAGAGAGTGGTAAGGGCAAGGTAGCAAGGAGAGGGAGGGAAAGGTCGCGTCCTATTTTCGTTGACCTCGCCTCATCATCGCACACAGACGGCTCGGAAAAAAAAAAATAATTAGGGAAGGAGCGCCGTAAAAAAGAGAAGGTAAAACGTTGCGAACAGTTGTGTGAGTCTCGAGCCGGGAGTGAAAAAGGATAATTAACGGAGGGCACTTCCTCTCTACTCGTGACCTCATTAGCATCGTAAATTGATCCCCGGGCAGCGAATTAAGCCTCTACGTGGTGTTAATTTTCCGAGTTAAGGGACAGAGATCCGCCGTAAAATACCGTCACCACCTCTGTCACCCACCACATGGAGACGGGAGGGGGAGAGAGAGAGAGGGACGGGAAGGGAAGGGATGGAGGAGAGAGCGGCGTCAGAGAAGAGGCAGGATAAATGAGTGAGTTGTTCTCATTAGCCAAGCAGGAGCAGCAACAGTAGGAGGAAGAGGAGGAGGAGAATGAAAACTGATTAAGGTAGCAGAGAAGAGGTAGGAGAAATGTGAGTTAGCTATATTAGTCAAGCAGAAGAAGCAGGAAGAGGAGAAGAGCAGGAACAAGGGGAGAAGGAAAACTGATTGAGATAGCAGAGAAGAAGGACGAGAAATGTGAGTTAGCCATATTAGTCAAGCAGAAGCAGCAGGAAGAGGAGAACAGCAGGAACAGGAGGAGGAGAAGGAGGGTGGCAGAGTAGAGGGAGGAGAAATGAGTGAGTTAACCATATTAGTCGAGCAGAAACAGCAGAGAAGAGCAGGAACAGGAGGAGGAGAAGGAAAGTGGCAGAGTAGAGGGAAGAGAAATGAGTGAGTTACCCATATTAGTCAAGCAGAAGCAGGAGGAGCAGAAGCAGGAAGAGAAGGAAAGCTGATTCAGGTGGCCATGTTGCTTCAGACCAGCTCGTGAATAAAGAATGTGTGAATATTTTCGGTAATCGGTCACATGCCGGACGTGTGAGTGGACATGGCGCAGGGCAGTTTTGCAGGACATCCAATGCGGGTGCGTCAGAGGGAGGGGAAGGGAAGGGTGGTTCAAAAAGTGGAGTTTTCTGCCACTCACTTTCAGCAGACTTGTTAGCGGGTGGGCAGGAAGCGAGGCGGAAACAGGAAAAAGCATCTGATCAGAGGGAAGGGGAAGGGTTGGCAGGGAGGGGGAAGGGTAAGGATGAAGTAAATTTTGTGAAGGCGTTACTGCCGAGAGGTGAGACAAGGATGGTGAGAAGCGGGATTTGCAGTGAATTATGATCTGTAGAGTACGAGAGCTAGCAGAAACGTCTACTTTAGTATGTACTGTGTTGTAGTAAGTATCGCAATGTAGCATGGAATAAGTTTTAGTATTTAAGTGTTTCTATTCACGGGACATGTTTGGGTGCGACTATAAAGAAAAATAGTCGCACCCAAACATGTTACTGAATAGAAACTGTTACAAATATGGCCGTTTACCAACCGTTCACATTTTGTTTATAGGTGTATGTATTTTGTTTTATACGTACACCTATAAACTAAATGTGAACGGTTGGTAAACGGTCATATTTTTTTTTTTAAGTTGAAGTAAGCAGCCGGAATATTATCAATTACTGTGTGGCGGAACAAATGTTGTGCGTGATCAATGTCGTTTGTACCACCAAGATGTTGAAAACACATTCTCGTCAAGGGTTCGATGCCTTTGCGTCACCCGCTGACGAATACCATCAGGCAGTCTGTGTGTAGCTGTGTTTAACGACGTACGTGGTGAACGCTCCATCGCTGCCACTCAACATCGTTACGTTGAATCCTGCAGTCATATTGATCTCTATGTTTAGCTGCGACACAACAAGACTCAGAGACGCCTTGTTGGTTGGCAGGTGTGGCCAGTGGAAGTTGTGGTTGTTAGCGTTCCTGTACTAATGACAGCCTTAAAACCCGCCAAAGAGGTTTTCACTGTATATATATTGGTTAACAGCATATAAGAAATTGATATTCGGATACTTGGTGAATTATCTTCGTGTTACTCCAATCCCAGGGCATTTGTCTCAGCACACTTATGGTTTCTTAATGACGTAACTTAGATGTTTTTTGAACCCGAAGATTGTATTTCCGTAGCAAATATTAGCGAAATGATGCCAAACGCCTTCAAAGATAGCATTTTATTTATTGAATGCGAAAGAGGAAGGCCAAGGTGAAAATGCCAGTAAAAATAGTGAAGAAAGGCTGCCACATGTCTTGATTTCTGCTCGAGCTTGTCATAGGAAAGAAAATGAAGATACAGTTCCATCAAAGCTTTAGTGAGCTGAATAACATTGGGATGAACTTTGGCGAAAAGGTCTTGTGCAGCGAGTTCGCTGCGGAATGGTGGAAGCACGCAGTTACTAACAAAAGAACAGTTGGCATAAAAATGGCGATAAAAGCAACATCGCAGCAGACGTCTGAGGAATAAAGAACGCCAGTAAGAGGAGGGTTGTTATTTTCGTCTTAGGTGGCGTTACCTCGACTCCTTTCATCCCAGGAGATCCTATTTTCCGTATCGCGTCGGAGTCTGAGAGAGTTCGCCGCGAAAGACACGCCGACGCCGCCGACCTCGTGAGTGAATTCGGTTGTTATTTCCGTCTCCGTAGGGCGTATATCGTCGTCCCTTCCTGGCCCCTCAGCACCAAATGGAGCAGCGAAGGCCACGGGGAGGAGCGGGGAGCCGGTTCACTCCTCGCGCGATGACAACCTCACTAGAGTAAAGCAATCTTGGGTTTCCGTCGCCGGGTATTGGGGTGTCAAGCGTTGGACATTACCGACAACCCGAGGGAGTTAAAATCAAGAGTTTACTGGACGGGTTTCTTTCCTTTCACGCGGCGTGGCGGCGATGGCGATGGTGGCGGCGCTGGTGGTTATTGCGGGTGTATATTGTGAAGTGCGTTAGCGGGGTGGGAGACGGCGGGGAGGGGGAGGTGGAGGAAGAGGAAGAGTTGGCCGGCGGTAGTGATGGTGGTAGTGGTAAGACTGGAGGAAACGAGTATGTTACATGAAAGTTAAGAAACGACACACACACACACACACACACACACACACACACACACACACACACACACAGGAGAGTGGAATACTTCGCTCACGTTATTCCGAGATGGATGAGAAAACGACAGTGCCAATGTGGAGGACGGAAAGGGCAGTGGAGCGGAGGTGGAGACGACGGGAACAGACGGCGGAGAGAGAGAGAGAGAGAGAGAGAGAGAGAGAGAGAGAGAGAGAGAGAGAGAGAGAGAGAGAGAGTAATGAAACAGGTAAAACAGGTGAGATGTGTGTATATTAGTGACCTTATGATTGTACAGACGAACCTCCCTAAAAAAACCCAACAAAAAAAGGAAAACATTAAATTCCAATAGTTACTTGCGGGAAAAGACTTGTTAAGGTTCGATTGATTTCTCTAACTATGTAAGGACGAGAGTTCAGGTGTAATTTTGGGGAAGTCGAAATAAATTGCAGTAAGAAGTCAAATAATAAAAGTTAGAATAAGAAATAATAACCGAAGCTGAAGATAGGCAAACTTGTGCCCCTCTATAAAACAAACTACCCAGCACTGAAAAAGGATGGTAAGGAGGAGGAGGAGGAGGAGGAGGAGGAGAGCGAGAAGAGCTGGTGACAGTAGTATTAAGTGGAAAGCGAACCCAAGGAATAGTGAGAAAGGAGGAGGTGGAGGAGGAGGAAGAAGAAGAGGAGGAGGCGGTAGAGGAGAAACTGATGGTGGAGGAGGAGAAGAGAAGCATAAAAGGAAGAGAATTAAAGCATTGCCACTGAAGAACAGAAACAACAGGAGGTGGAGGAAGAGGAATAAGGTAGAGGAGGAGTGGGAGGTGGAAGAATAGGATGACTGGTGGAAGAGGGGGAGGAGCAGGCGATGAAATGTGGAGCAGGAGAGGAAAGGGGTAAAAGTGGAGCAGATGGCAGAGATAGATGGTGTAGAAGGTGGTGACTAAAGGGAGTAAAGACGAGGGAGAAGAGGAGTCGGTGAAAAGGGTAATAGTGGAATAGGAGAAGGAAGAGGTGGAGGTGGAGAGCCAGAGAACAAAGGAGGTGGAGGCGGAGGAAGACTCAGGGCAGAAACAGATGGGGAGGGCTACAGGGGAGTAAGGAGAAGGAAGAAGAGGAGGAGGAGGAGGAAGAGGTGGTGGAGTAGGTGATAATGGAACAGGAGGAAGAAGAGGAGGGGGAGGAGGAAGAGGTGTTGGAGTAGGTGACAGTGGAGCAGGAGGAAGAAGAGGAGGTGGAGCAGAAAAGGGGAGAATAAGTGGATGAAGATTTGTGGCAGAAACATGAAAAAAGGAGATTAAAGAAAGGTGGAGGAGGAGAGAGACGATGATGGAACAGGCGACGTGGAATAGGAGGAGGTGGAACAGAAAAGTGGAGAGTAAGTGGATGAAGATTTGTGGCAGAAACATGAAAAAAGGAGATTAAAGAAAGGTGAAGGAGGAGAGAGACGATGATGGAACAGGCGACGGTGGAATAGAAGAAGGAAGAGAAGGAGGTGGAAGAGGTGGAACAGAAGAGGAGAGGAGTGGAGTAAGAGGAGGAGGTCTCGTGGCAAGGACAGATGGCAGCGATCCGTTTCGAGGCTCCGGATGCGGCCATTTACATGCTTGGGATGGATTCACTTGCTCGGGTCCAGCCTGGATATACGACCAACCTGAAGGTGCCGCGGGAAGGTGAGCAGGGGCGTGGGGGAGGGGGAAGGCATGCAGTGGTGTTATGTTAGTGGCGTGGGGGGGGGGGGGGGAGCGGGGGCAGGCAGGTAGTGGTGATATAGAGGTGGTGGTCGTTCTGGTCTCGTAATATCTCTCTCCATGAAGGACGAGGTCGTTTGGCGTACCCATTATAGCAAACCACCTTTTTTGTTACTTTTAGGTTTGGTGAATTACTACTAAGTCGTCTTTTATTCTATTCTTGCAGTCTAGAGGATGCTGGAATTACACCTTCGGCATTCTATATAAAATTCGTAGCCGTTTCGTTAAAGCAAACTTCTGTATATGGTTTTTGGTTTGGTAAATTTCGCAAGTCTTCCTCACTGTTGCCAGATTATCGTACTCAGAGCCTCTTATTTATCGGTTTCTGACGCCTAACTATTGCCAAGAGACATCAGGATCAAACTCTTTTAACGATAACTATAAATGAGTTTTGTTATGTGGGCACAGAAGATAGTTTGGGGGTACGAAGTCGGGAAATATAAACGGCTCAGTACGACGATCAACCTTGGTCCTCCCCGTAGTCTATTCTCGCAGTCTAAATGATCCTGGTAGTACACACATCACGCATTCCATATTAAATTCACGACCATTTTGTTAAGAGTTATTTCCATTTACCCTTTATATAATATTGGTGAATTTCTAAGTATTCCTGGTATAGTCTATTCCTGCAGTCTAAATTGTGCTGAAAGTACACACCTCACGCATTCCATATTAAATTCACGACCATTTAGTTAGGTACCTTCTATATACTCTTTATATAATATTGGTGAATTTCTAAGTCTTCCTGGTAGTCTATTCCTGCAGTCAAAATGATCCTGAAAGTACACACCTCACGCATTCCATATTAAATTCACGACCATTTAGTTAGTTACCTTCTATATACTCTCTATATAATATTGGTGAATTTCTAAGTCTTCATGGTAGTCTATTCCTGCAGTCAAAATAATGCTGGAAGTACACACCTCACGCATTCCATATCAAATTCATGGCCGTTTCGTGAGAGCCACCTTCTGTTTTGCTTGCTTTAATGTTTGATGAATGTTTTAGTCCAATTAGTTTATCCCTGGGGTCTTAAATGATGCAGAAAGGACATATCTTACACATTCTATACTAAATTCGTGGGCATTTCCGCTTCAGAATTGGCTTTTCGGTTTGGTGAATTTTAATGTCCTGTTATTCTGTTCTTGCGGTCTAAGCGATGCCGGAGTTACCTACCTCAGACACTATGAAATTTATGGTCGTTTGTTTAATTTTCTCAAGGAACAAAATACACTCCTCTTCCTTTCTTCTTTGTTATTGTCAGTATCGTTTTCAGCCGCATAGGACGAAGAGAAACTATGACATTCTATCGCCCTGTGACCTTTTCCCTCCATTCAGTCTGCAGCTGCCAACTGATTGGTTCCCACGACTTGCAATATCACGGCTCGGGAATTAGCAGCGGGTTATTTTCAGAACATTTCTCCTCCCCACCAATACCATTATTTTGAAAGCAATTTTCAGTGAGAGCTTTTAATAACTTTACTGGATCTGGCGGGAGCGAGATCCTCTTTATTTATAGTTCTATCCTCTAAACTTTTTCCGATCTTTATTCCCAACCATCAGTGTTAGGTAGAAATTGCTTGTCTCTTGTTACCGACTCTTCTATAATGCCAACGTGCTGTACAGTGCGTGCCTGGGGGCAGAATGAGGGATTGTATTGTTTATTTTATTTCCTATTTTTGATCATCAGTCTTTGTCGTTGAACTGAAGCCTGTTTGTACCCTCCCATGCATAGTATCCACTCAATACTCTCCCTCTCCCTCTCCCTCTCTCTCTCTCTCTCTCTCTCTCTCTCTCTCTCTCTCGTCCCCTTTATGAGACAACGCTCCCAGCCAAGCTACACACGGCGGCCACCTTCCTTCCTTCCTCATTTGTTCCTTCCCATGGCGCCGGGCAGGTAATCTCGCCTCACCATCGCGGCCTCATAACGCGCCTCCAATATGAGCCTTGCATATCCCAGCGTCTCCTCCCAAGGCATCTCGGTGACGTTAACAATGCTTGGTTTTCTGGGCCGGCGACAAAAACCCTTAATTGCTAATCTGTTCCCGAAATCTGGTGCTCCTCGTCGTCCTCCTGTCTCTCCCCCTCTCTCAGAAATTCATATCCGCCTCGTCGAGTGACAATGGGGGTTCCTGGCGTGCTCACGTTATTAGCATACACAGGTGTTGTGGGAGCCGCGGGGAGGCGAACAGCGGACCAATCACGGGCGAGCGTCTTGGGTGCCCGGGGTTATGATTGGTCCGCCGCGCCAGGGATGTGACAAGAACCTGAAACTTCCTATGACGCGCCCATCACCGCCAGGCACTTCACGCGGAGATCAGTGCCAGCATCCCATCTCCCGGAGAGAGAGAGAGAGAGAGAGAGAGAGAGAGAGAGAGAGAGAGAGAGAGAGAGAGAGACTGCGCAGGAAGTACATTTTGTTTGCGAATCAAATTTAAACTTTTTTTCCATTCATTCCCTCCTGACTGGTGTGTGTGTGTGTGTGTGTGTGTAGAAGATAGGATGAGAGAGAGAGAGAGAGAGAGAGAGAGAGCGCAAGCGCGTCGGTATTTTACAGACACGGGGAATGTAATTTTAATATTTTCTTCATGTGACATTTTAAATCAGAGTGAATATGACTCGCAGATCCTGTGTTAGAGAGGAGGAGCGCCGGGGGAGAGAGAGAGAGAGAGAGAGAGAGAGTGTCGGGCCTCTCCTCTTTGTCATCTCTCGACCAACGTAGGGAAGAAAAAACGAAGCTCAAGTTACGCAAAACGAGCATCTCCTTCCTCGCTTAAGGGCGCCATCGTAACCTTCCCCCCTCCCTCCCCCCTTCCGTCCCCCAATCTTCCCCCCCCCCCCCATCCCTTCCTTGCCCTTATCCCTTTTCCATTCCCTCTCTCTTTTTTGCCCCCTGCCCTTCCTTGCTTCTCATCCTTCTCCTTCATTGCCTCCTTCATTTTTTGTTTCCCTTCTTTATTACCTCCCTCCCTTTCTTGACCCTTCCCTTTCCTATTCCTCTCCCTTTCCTATCCTCTCCCTTTCCTATCCTCTCCCTTTCCTTTTCTTGCCCCCTTCCTTTCCTTTCTCACTCACTTTCTTTTCTCCCTCCGTTCCTTGCTCCCTTCCATTCTTGCTCCCTTTCTCCCTTGTCTCCCTTCCTTGCCCCTCTCCCTTCCTTGTCCCTTCCTCTTCACATCCCCGCGCCTCCTTGTTTCTCCTTCGGCTCTGGGTGATCAGGAAGGAAGGCGCAGTTTCAAGGCTGGAGGATACCCGGAAGAAAGGGGCTGACTTGGAGGGGTGGGGGGAGCAGAAGGGCCGAGAGGACAAGGGGCTGGGAGAGATGACGACTTGGGAAATGAGAGGAGGGCCTAGAAGACAAGGAGATGAGATGACTTTGGGAAGGGGGAGGAGGAGATAGAACGACAACGGGGGGAAATGACTTAGATAAGGAGAGAAGAGCCAGAAGGACAAGGAAAGGGAGAGGAGAGATAGGATGACAAGGACAAGCTAGAAAGGGGATACAGGAATATATGTTAATTAAGAAAAGATACCAGAGACAGGAGGAGGAGAGAATGAGGGAAAGGGAGGGCATGATTAGGAGGAGGAGTAGAGAGGGCAACTTGGGAAGGGGCGAAGCTGGAAGAGGGAGAGGAGAGACTTAACGGAGGCTGCGGGATCTCGTGGGAGTGAGGGGGAAGGAAGGTGGGACGGGCGGGCGAGCAGCCAAATGCCCCGGAATATGATTATAAACGCGATGGCTTGTTTCCGCAGCGCCGGTCGTTCCTTTACGTTAGAAAGTCGCAGCGTGTGACGTCGCGGCGGGAAATACAAGCATCTTAGCCTAAACTCTTCCTCCTCCTCCCTCCTTCTCTTCCTTCATAATTTAGGAGGAGAAACAAACATTTTAGTCTCGGCTTCACTTCCTCTTCTTTCCTTTTTCCCTTCGTCATTTTCGTTTCGTCTTCATCTTTTTTGTAATTACTCTTTTTTTTCTTCCCCATCGTCTTCTTAATGTTCCTCCTCCTAATACATTGTTCTGAGTGTCGAGTTTCGGAAAAAAGGTATTGTTCCTCTTCGTCTTCCATTGTTCTAGTTCTCCAGAAGGCGACAGTATCGAAAGAAAGGAAAAGTTTCGGGAAAAAAAAGTAGTCGGTATGAGATTAAAAGAATGTCACGGATGGTCGCTGGGCAGCAGACTCATTGCACTGCTGTTACCGGGAAACCACAAAACTCGTGGGCAAGTAAAAGGGACGAGAATAGACGCCACATACAGAAGGGAGAGAAAGAAAAGTTGTCGAGTGAGTAGCTGATTGCGGTTGGTAACGATACAAAAGAAAAGTAAAAAGGGAAAACTATTTCGAGTCGGTGAATGCAGTAAACAAGGCGACGAGAAGAAAGAAAATAGGACACAAAAGAGGAGGAGGACAAATGACGGAGGAGGAGAAGGGTCGTGAGGTGCTTGACCGTTGTGCTTTGTTGTGTCCAGGACGCGATGCAACGGAGGAGATGGTGTCTAGACAACCACTCAGACATACGGCCAGACAGACGGCCAGACACCCCGAGGACAGCTGCAGCACAGACATAACAGTAACCCCAGCAACCCGAGGCACCGCCATTAGTACAGGTAGCGGAGTGGACCCCGCGGACGCCCGGTGGAAGTAGGGGGGAGGAAAGACGCGGGCGGCGGCGGTAATATCGGCAGTAATGTTGGGCGGCGGGGCGGCGGCGGGGGAAAGTTCGTGCGCGTGAATGCAGATTGTTCAGCAGTGTGGACACAGCGCTTCGAGCAGGCTGTGAGGCGTAGCGGGTGGAGGAGAGGGAGCTGGAGGAGGGGATGTGAGGAGCAGGGAAGTGGAGAAAAGGAGTGGAAACGGAGAGGATAATGGGGACACAAGGGAACGAGGAGCCGAGAGGAAAGAACAGCAAGAAAGGTGGAGGAAAGGGAGCTAGAAGAAGGAATATGAGAAGAAGAAAAGTGGAGGAAAGTAAGGAATAGGAGCAAGGAGCCAAGAAAGAGGAAAAGAACACGGCGAGAAAGGTAGAAGAAAAGGAGCTAAAAGGAGGGAATATGACCAGCAGAGAAGAAGTGAAGGAAAAGAAAGGAAACGGCGAGGGTAAGGCGGTCACATGGGTGCTGGATAAGAAACAGGGAGGAAGGAGCCGAAAGAAAGTAAAATCAACGAAAATAAACAGCGAGAAAGGCGGACTAACGGGAGGCAGAAGAGGGGGCGAGAGAAGCAAGGAAGTGAAGCGGAAGAAAAGAAAACAAGAGAGGAAAAACAACAGGACGAGGAGCAGGAACGGCTGGACAAGGAACGTCTTAATGTAAATGAATAAGAAAAGCATGTAAATTCAAAGGATCAAAGGAACGCAGGAAGGAAAATAGCAGAGCAGAGCAGACTGAAAAAGCACAGCGCTAGGGTAGGAAGAAGAGGAGAGGGAGGGACGGAGAGGGAGGGCAGGGAGCAGTGACGGAGGGGAGGGAGGGAGAGATTAGCATTGCAACGCAGGACGCCGAGCGAGTGTGCAGTTTTAATTTTTTTTTTTTGCATTGATCAATGGACCAAAATCGAGACTACATTTTCTCCTTCCTCTTCTTTGATGCACATTTTTTTTTTATCTTCGCTTCCATTACTCTTCTCAGTTGCTCCTCTAATCATACCACTCACTACCACTCTTCTACGTCTCTTGCTTTCCTCTTCTTTCCCTCCATCTACCTCCATTTATTTTATCCTTATTACCTCCTACGCATCAGTTTTCTCTTCCTTTCCTCTTCTTTCCCTCCATCTACCTCCATTTATTTTATCCTTATTACCTCCTACGCATCAAATTTCTCTTCCTTTCCTCCTTTTCCCCTCTCTCTTCCTTCCTCTTCTACCCCTCCTCTCATCCTTTCCTCTTCTTCCCTTCCATCCACCTATATTTCCTTCATTTTTTTTCTCCTACGCATTACTGTTGCTTCATCCATCCAGCCATCCAGCCATCCATCCATCCATCCATCCATCCATCCAGCCATCCATCCAGCCAGCCAGCCAGCCAGCCAGCCAGCCAGCCAGCCAGCCAGCCAGCCAGCCAGCCAGCCAGCCAGCCAGCCAGCCATCTAACCCACCAGCCAGCCAGGCCGCCAACAAACTTTTTAATCTCATAAACATGACCTTGAACTTAAAATTCATTCCAACTTCCTGAATAATGTAACTCTGAAAACAGGCCTCTAATGCTGTCATAAGAGGGCCCGGCGTCCGAGGAAGTTGACTCCGGGACCACTAATGCTGTAAACTAACCGGGTGATAAAGTTAGTTAAAGGTGATGCTGTCGGTGCTGGTCCTGCGCCCGGCCCGCTCGTGTGCTGCTGGACTTGCTGAGGGAGGCGGTGGAGGAAGGTGGTGGTGGTGGAAGGTAGTGGTGATAATGGGAGTGCGTGGTGGGATACAGGGCCATATTTTTAAACATTTCTGCCCCCAAGAACACGTAATTTACTAGTCTTTCGTGGGAGTTTAGGGCATTTCCAGGGGTACTTTTATGACCCTGGTGGTAGTCTGAGTTTTCTTCTGTACCGTGAACCTAAAAGAACACTCATTAGAACTCGATTAACCTCCTCTTTGGCCTTTGGAAATAGTTGATGTGAGGGGTGGGAGCATCTGACAATACCAACCACAGTTCTGGTGGTAGTGGAGCTGGTGTGAGTGTTGGTGGCTTTGGTGGTGTTATGGCGCTGCAGGTGGTAGCGTTTGGTGGTGGTGCAGTGGTGGTGGTGGTTGTGGTGGTTATATGGGTTGTATTAATGGTGAGGATGCTCAAGGGCACACAAAAAAAGGAAATAGTAATGAAAAAAAGCCCGCTACTCACTGTTCCTAAAAAGAGTACAGAGGAGTGGCCAAAAGAGAGGTAAATTTCGGTGGTGGTGGTGTGATGGTGATAGTGGATGTAGTTAGTGGTGATGGTTATTTGTAAGTAGTAGTAGTAGTGGTGGTGGTGGTGGTGGTGGTAGTGTCCTCGTGAAAAATTGGAGTCTTTGTTGGTACGATTCTTGGACCCGAAAGACCGACACAGGCAAACTTACAAGGGTCGAAGATGGATTAAATTATATGTGAGGTTCTCCATTTCCCTTCCCTTGCTCCTTTTTTATATTCCCCCTCCCCCTCTCCCTCTCTCTCTCTCTCTCTCTCTCTCTCTCTCTCTCTCTTTGGCAGTGGGTTGAAAAGGGGAACAAAAGGAAGAAAGACTGGAAATATATAATGTGTGAGGAGTATTGGCTCCCTTTAACACACCACCTCCACCTCCTCCCGCGAGAGAGAGAGAGAGAGAGAGGGAGAGAGAGAGAGACTGACTTTCCATTTCCCTTCTCCGTTTATTTCCTTTATTTTGGACCGTTTCCTCCTCCTCCTCCTCCTCCAGCTCCTCCTCCTCCTCTTCCTCCTGCTCCGCCTTCTCCTCCTTCGCTTCCTTCCGTATTGAGATGGTGTATGGCTTCAATTTCCTTTTTTTTTCTCTTTTTCTGTCCGTGTACTTCGTTTCCTATAACTTTCCCTCTCCTCCTCCTCCTATTCTTCCTCTACTTTCTCTTTCTTCACTTCTCCTTTATGCTTCTCATCTTAACTCCTTCTTTGACCCTTTCCTCACGTCTAATTTTCCTCCCCTTCATTTCGATCACGTCCTTCGCCGCTTCTCTTATCTACTCATTTTCCTCACCTTCCTCCTACTCTTCTTTCTAACTTCTCTTCCTCGTCCTTATTCAGCTTCTTCCTTTTTCCTTATTTCTTATCTTCATTCTCCTTTATAACTTCTCTTCCTCCTCTTCGTCGTTCTCCAGTTTCTCTTTGGTATAGTTCTTGACAGTCTTTTTCTCGTCTCACATATGACTGTCAACCTCCTCCACTTCTACCCACCTCCACCTCCACCCTCCAGCACACGACAACCAACCTCCTCCACTTCTACCCACCTCCACCTACACCCTCCTCCGCCTGGCCGCCTCCTACCTGCAGCGTGTCCCAGTCCGCTTGAATAATCTCTGCCTGGGATGCCTCGGCCAGGTGATGTCAAAATGCACAGGTACACCAGCCCTTGTTAGCGAAGCTTTGATCACTCGCGAAGAATAATGAGTGCGTGAGGCGGCGAGGTGCGTCTTTGTCCGCTGCTTCTGTGTCTGTTCTGTGTGTCTGTTTTTTTGTGTGTGCGTGTGTGTGCTTGTTGAGTTATTCTGTGTGTGTGTGTGTGTGTGTGTGTGTGTGTGTGGGTGTGTGTGTGTGTGTGTGTGTTTTTGTGTGTGTTCTTGTTTAGATATTCTCTGTCTTGGTTCTCTCTCTCTCTCTCTCTCTCTCTCTCTCTCTCTCTCTCTCTCTCTCTCTCTCTCTCTCTCTCTCTCTCTCTCTCTCTCTCTCTCTCGTATCACTACCAATATAAACAAAATCCTTCCACAGTATATTTTTATAAGCATTGACGTATCATACTCGACATTTACGTATTATACTCAGAAGTAATCCTCACAAAAGCAATAAGGCCAAAATAAATGACTTTTCTACCTTACACCACCAAGATTACTACTCCCGAAGACTTTACTAGCCAGACTGTGATAACTAACGTCAGAATTGCTGGGTCCTTCTAAACAAGTCTCCTCGTCACGTGATGGTCGTTGGGTGTTGCTTCACGCTTCATACCTGTTCGACCTGTTCGTTTTGGCCCGTCTTAGTGATTGGTTAAAACAATCGAGAATAGTTAAAAAAAATGCTGTTGATATTTGTGATCTTCTTAGTACTGTTATTTAATGTAAAGCACTTTTTATTAATACGAAAATCCCCTTATCTGTATCCTGCAACGTATATAGAATATATTGAGGTGATATAGAGATGAGGGAGGGGCCAAAAATCTTCCTTTTCTATACTTATATCAGAAGATTAAGCAGAGCGTTTGGTTAATCTTTCCAGTAAAGTTAAGTGAAGTGCATTAGCTCTAATATAGACGGTTCAAAGAAGTTTCTGGATACCTGACTTATTCATTTCGTTTACGTATATATGTGAATGTGTTTTTTGTCTACTTTATCTCCTCATTTTCCTCCTCCCTCTTCGTCTTCCTTCTGCTCCCCGGTTCATCTCCTCATTTTCCTCCTCCCTCTTCGTCTTCCTCCTACTCCCCGGTTCATCTCCTCATTTTCCTCCTCCCTCTTCGTCTTCCTTCTACTCCCCCGGTTCATCTCATTTTTCTCCTCCCTCTTCGTCTCCCTTCTCCCCCAGTTCATCTGATTTTCCTCCTCCCTCTTCGTCTTCCTTCTACTCCCCCGGTTCATATCCTCATTTTCCTCCTCCCTCTTCGTCTTCCTTCTACTCCCCCGGTTCATCTACTCATTTTCCTCTTCGTCTTTCTCTCCCTCCTCCTCCTCTTCCTTCTCCCGCTGGGCCGCCTCCAGTTTTCACAAAAGAGGAGAGACAAAAGGAGAGTCTTCGTCCATTTTTGGTTTGTTGGAAAAAATGGTGACATACTCCTCCTCCTTCTCTTCATCCTTTTTTATCCTTCCTCCTCTAGCTCCTCCATTATTTTCCTCCTACTCTTCCTTCATCTTCCTCCTTCGTGGTTCTCCTTCTTCCTCATCCTTCCCCTCCTCCTCCTTCCTCTTACTCCTTCATCCTCTTCCTTCGCCTTCTTTCTTGCCCTACTCCTTGCCCTCCTTTTTCCTCCTCCTCCTTTTCCTCCTCCTCCTCCTCCTTTTCCTCCTTTCCCTCCTTCACCTTGCTCCTACATCCTCATCCTCCACCTCCTTTCTCACCCTCTTCCTCCTCCTCCTGCTCGTCCATATTCGTCCCCACTCTACTCCTCCTCATTTTTCCTTCTCCTCCTTCCTTCTTTTCCTCCTCCTCCTCCTCCTCCTTCCTCTTCCAGCCGGGCAGCATCAAAGAGGGGCACCGTAGGGTAAACACGTCTCCTTAATGAGAGCCGCCATTGTCCTCGTCTGTGAGTTCTGAATGAGGCAAAGAAAGGGAAAAAAAGAGCGTTCGGTTATGAGTGACTTATATGAGAGAGAGAGAGAGAGAGAGAGAGAGAGAGAGAGAGAGAATGCTTTTTTTTCTATCGTTCTTTCCTGTTTTATTCTTGTTTTCTTTTTGTCTCCATATCCCTTCGACTTTATGTGCTTTGCCTTCGCGTGTGTTTCCTTTCATGTTTTTTTTTTTTGTGTGTATGTGTGTGTGTATGTGTGTGTGTGTGTGTGTGTGTGTGTGTGTGTGTGTGTGTGTGTGTGTGTGTGTATCCATCTGCAATCTTTTCTCTTTTTTTCTTTTGCTTGTTTGTCGTTTCCTTTTGTTTTTCTGTTTTTGATGTCGAACGAACACGGTAGAGAGAGAGAGAGAGAGAGAGAGCAGTACCAAAGGTGAGAAGATAAATATATACGTGTTTGCATGGCTGGCTGACTGGCTGACTGAATAACCGACTTGCTCACTGACTGGATGTTTGACTGACTGTTTGACTGGCTGTTTATCTAGGCTGGGTGACTGGCCGACTAAATAACTGGCTGGCTTGGTAGTTGACTGATTGCTTTACTGACTGAGTGACTGCCTGCCTGACTGAGTGACTGGTTGGATGGCTGAGTGACTGGCAAGATGACTGACTGACTGAGTGATTGGCTGACGGACTTGCTGACTTACTGACTGACTGGTTGTGAGAGTGAGTGACTAGTTGACTTACTGACCAACTGACTGGGTGATTGAGTGAGTGACTAGCAGACTTACTGACTGACTGGCTGACTTGGTGACTGACTGAGTGACCGACCGATTGACTAGCTGGCTGACTGGGTGGCTGAGTGACTGACTGGCTGAGTGATTGGCTGAGCGGGGCCGTGGACATGATGAATAATGCATGGACCGGGCAGGCGGGGCGGGACAAGATTACATGCAGCGAGAGTGTTTGCTCAACTTATAAGAATATTTCCCCGGCAGTATTCCAGCGGGGGATTTTACCGAGGCTTGGCCGGCCGCTGGTGCAATTCTAGCTCTGTATTGAAGGGATCTTGCGATGCGTGTATTTTTCCTAGCTTTTAAAGAAGAAAAACTATGCGAGAGAGAGAGAGAGAGAGAGAGAGAGAGAGAGAATATCACACACTCACACACACACACACACACACACACACACACACACAAAGTCTTGCTACAAACAGGTTAT
Organism: Eriocheir sinensis; assembly: GCF_024679095.1. Lineage (NCBI taxonomy): Eukaryota > Metazoa > Arthropoda > Malacostraca > Decapoda > Varunidae > Eriocheir > Eriocheir sinensis. The sequence goes on from NC_066548.1 coordinate 4,262,265, forward strand.
ACAATATTCCTTTGAGGACTTTAATATACAGGATTAATATTGTATAAATCGGCTGAAATATCTTGTTTAAAATATTTTCTCTTTTCCTTTTAAATGCCTTTTATACTCGCATCTTCTTAATTGCTTAGTTCGATTCTTCTTGCGTTCACATCGATCTTCTCTTCTTAATCGTTTAGTTTTTTTTTTTTTTTTTTGCCCTTTTTGACGTTATTCCACATGTCCATTCCTTTCTCCACCTCCCTCCAACCCTCCACCGCTATCCACCGCACCTGCCGCCTCGCCACCACTCACCTGCCCATCCACCCACCTGTCCGTCCCTCTTTGAACACCGTCGGTCGCGTCAATACGGCTTTGTAGGGTTGCCGCAGGTGTCCAGGTGAGAGGCAGCACCTGGCGACTCAAGGCTAAGCGGCGGCAATAAAGGTGATGAGGTGATGGATTCTGATCCTCCTGTTCGGCGGCTCCGGAAAAGGTGGATTTGTCGTCACATGATTGGAATGTGTGTTTTTGTGTGCTGGTTTGAAGGTGTAAGAGAGAGGGGTGGGTGGGAGAGAGTGAGAGTGTGTGTGTGTGGATGAGTGGGAGTGGTATTGATAGTGATATTAAGAATGTAAGAGTGAAAGTGAGTGAGTGAAGGTGAGTAGGTGAAAGTGAGTGTGAGAGAGAGTGAGTGTGAGAGAAAGTGAGAATGAGAAAAAGTGAGAGAGTAAGAGTGAGTAAGAAGAGTGAGTCAGAGAGTGAGAGTGAGTGAGTGAGAGTGAAAGGGAGAGTAGAAGAGTGAGAGTCAGAGTGTGGGAGTAATCTGAGTAATCTGATCAATGGAGTTTCGACCAATTCAATTTTTCTTCTCATCTTCCTTTCTTTTCCCTTTCCACACTTTCATTTTCTCCAGTTTCCTGTTCGTTCATTTCCATCTACATGTTCCGTTCGTGTCTCGTGCCCTTCCTCTGTTCCTGCCTTTCTGAATTATCTCTCCCTCTTTTTCCTTATTCCTTCCTTCAACTTGCCTCTCCCCTCGTGCATTTCATTAATTCAGTGAGATTTGCTATTCCTTCCCTCTTTCTCTTCTTCTCCACCCTTCTTCTCTTCCTGCTTTACCTCCTTCTCTTCCTGCTGTCCTCTCTCTTTATTTCTCCTCTTCACTTCCTTTCTTCCTTCCTGCTGTGTCCCCTCTTTCCATCCTCTTCCTCTCCCTTCGTTTTTTTTTTTTTCACCATCCTCCTTCCTTCCCCTTCCTTCCTGCGTTTCCCTCATTCTTCCTTTTCTCTTCCCTGCTCCTCTTCCCGCTCATCTCTTCCTGCATCCACCCTCCTTCCTTCCTCTGCCTCCCGCCGCTTCCTCTTCCCTCCCTCCCTCCTCCTCCCTTCCTCCTGCTTTTGCTTCCTACGCATTTCTGGTTGTATCTGAATTTTGAAGATCCTTTGCTTCTGAATGTCTCTTTGGTTCATGATTTTTCCTGTTATATATTCAGTTTCTCTCCTTTAGTGCTATTCTTCTCTCTCTCTCTCTCTCTCTCTCTCTCTCTCTCTCTCTCTCTCTCTCTCTCTCTCTCTCTCTCTCTCTCTCTCTCTCTCTCTCTCTCTCTCTCATATACAAATACGGAAAGCCTGATAGTTGATTGCTTCCCTCTTAATCCCTACTATTTTTCACCTTATAGTTCCCTCACACGTACGGTTTCCCTCCCTTATACCTCCCTCACACTTGCGGTTTTTCTCCCTTATCGTTTCCTCTCGCAGCTCGCCTCTGATTGGCAAGCTCGTCCCCTGAAGCCCCGCTGATGTTCCTCTGATTGACCAGTTAACCCACACGACCGAACGCTCCTTCTCGATGCTCCTTTGTTTACGCTTCCCCGCCCGGCTTTTGTTTGTTGGTTTAGCGATGACATGAATACGTTTTGTTACCTGATACCTTCGCACAGGGGATGTTGGTGTGTATAGGTTATATAGATACTGAGATTCATGTGGATCACTCTTTCTTTACATTTTTTGTCAGGGAGCCATATTCTCAAACGCAGATTTGATAAGGCTTTCGTAGAGGTTGTTGGTAGTGATCGTTTGACAAGGCTTCGGCCCCATAAACGTGAAAACTCGTGAGAACCCGACTAATCACCCTCCAGATACTTTCCTCTTAATCCTATTGCGTAATGCCATTAGTAAAAGAGAAACCTATTTGTTGGACCTAGCAAGTAAGTTCATGGAGGTTGGAGTTCTGGCATGCTAGTATTGCTGGAACTGATCAGAAGGGAATAGCCTTGAAAGGGGTGTACTTAGACAATATATGAAGAGCGAAGTACACGTTACGTTTGTTAAATGTTTACTCCTGCACATTTAAGGGATTGACAGAGTTGTTTGGTGGTTGCTGGTCTACGCAGATACCTTGCTCGGTTTTGACACCAGGTTCGATTCTCCCTCTCTGTCAACCTTATTTAGAGCTATAGTGAAGTTGGTATGTGCCTTCTGTGCGTTGTAGTCTGCATTATGTATCTGTTATACGATTTGGTGTTACATATTTGGTGTTCTCATACAAATTAACTAAGTGTGGAAAGGAGAGTTGTTCCTTTAATATCAAAGCTCAAGAACACTTCCATTTTTGCTAAGCTTCTCAGACATATACATAATCAAGCAGTGTAGATGACTATGTATATTATTAGTAAGCACCACAACAGATTTTAAGTTCCATTAAATTTCCCCGCGGCAAGTGGATAAGCCTTTCCCACCTTGACCTTTCCCATGCCAGCACCTGACCTTTGCTTCGGCCTAATCGCTACAACCTTTCCCTTTCCGCACCTATCCAACACAGGCTATCCAGTACAACCTTTTAACTTTGCCAACCCATCCTGTACGGTTTCAAGTTGCTAATGTATCTACAAACACCTTATCACCCTACAACCTTTCCCTTCCGCACCTATCCAACACAGCCTACCCAGTACAATATTTTAACTTTGCCAATCCATCCTGTACGGTTTCAAGTTGCTAATGTATCTACAAACGTCTAATCACCCTTAAAACTATATATTGTAACGTTATTCACTACAACCTAACAACTATAGTCTTCATCTTTGTCTTTACATTTTCATTTCTACAGTCACTTTTAATTTTGTCTTTAGTTAACATCTTTTTTTCCTTGTTTCTTTGTTTACTTCTTTGTTTCTTTCTTCGTTTCTTTTGTTTATTTCTGCTTGTTTTTTGTTTTGTTTATTTCTTTGTTTCTCTTTCGTTTTCTGTCTCTAGTTCTCTCTCTCTCTCTCTCTCTCTCTCTCTCTCTCTCTCTCTCTCTCTCTCTCTCTCTCTCTCTCTCTCTCTCTCTCTCTCTCTCTCTGTTTCTAATTTCGCCCTTAATCACCCTATTCTCTGCATTTTAATATCCTGCCTTATCCTTGATCCCTGCCTCTCTCTCCCCTCTATACTCCCCGCCTCCATTCATGTTACGTTCATCGACTTTACTCCCTCCCCTCCCCACACCTCCCCTCCCCTTGCTCGCGACTCCCTTCCCTTCCCTACTCTCACTCCCGTCTCCTGCTTCCCCTCACTCTCCCTTCTTCCTGTTCCCCCTCCTCCTCCTCCTCTCACTCCCTTCTACTCCTCTTCTATTCTACCGTTCCTTCACTCATTTTCTTCTTTTCTTTCTATTCCTCTTTCCTCTTGCCTTACTTCCCTACCCTTCTTCTTCCACTCCTTCGTTTCCTCCTTCCTTCTTTTCCCTTCCCCTCCTCTTCCTCCTTTTCCCCTCTTCTACCTCTTCTACCTTTTCTCAACTCTCTTCTGTCTCCTCTTTCTTTTCCCCTCTCCTCCTCCTCCTCCTCCTGTTTCCTTCCTGTCTTTGTTATGGGAATAGGTGGGGAGGGGAAGAATGAGACGCGAGGAGAAAGAGGAGGAGGAGGAACGGGAGGGGATTTGGGGATATGAGAGAGAGAGAGAGAGAGAGAGAGAGGGGTGGGGGTTGGTGGGGGGGCAGGCGCTTGGGGCAAGAATCAATGGCGTATACCAGAGCGAAAGTGGAAACCCAGATCCCGGTGAGAGTGGTAACAGCACGTTCTCTCTCTCTCTCTCTCTCTCTCTCTCTCTCTCTCTCTCTCTCTCTCTCTCTCTCTTACATTATTTACTTTTTTTAATGGAAGAGTTCACAGTTTTCTTTTTTTCTTTTTTTTAATTCCTTTTTCTCTGCTCAGATATGCATTTTTTTTTTTTAATTTCGTGGTAGTGAATTTAATATAAACCCGAAATTATTAACTTCTTTTTTTTCTTTTTTTATATTTTCTTCTTCAATCTTCATTTTCTGTGTCGATCTATTTTACATCATTCGTTTTTATCTATATTTTTTTGGGCCGGGGGTCATTAATTTTTTTTTACCGTAATATATTGTATTTTTCGTGACCTCGTTCTCTTCCCATCTCTGCCCCTTATCTTTTTTTACTTATATTTTTTCTCCCATTTCTTTCTTTGTTTATCGTTTGTCTTATCAGTGTAAATATAAAACACCCAACCGTTCCAAGTCCTCTTATCTCTCGAAACACACACACACACACACACACACACACACACACACACACACACACATCATGCTGTCACCTAAATTGCAATAAAAACACACGGCTGTCATCCTCCGTCACCCAGACTCGACCCCGGCCATCACTTTTCCATCAGCCTCATTGAATACACGTTAACCCTCCTCCTCCTCCTCCTCCTCCTCTTCCTCCTCCTCCCGTTTTCTCCTTAGTTCTTTCCCTGCCTCCCACCGTCTGTCTCTCCCTTAATTCTACTTTTTTCCCCCTCCCTTTTCCTCACTCCCTACTTTCTGCTCCTTCCTTCTCCCCCCCCCCCCTCCTACCGTCCTCTTTCCATTCCTTCTTTCCCTCCCACTGCTTTTCCTCCATCATTTATTTATATTTTTCCTCCTTTCCTCATTTCATTCCTTGTTTTCCTCTTTTTCTCCCTCTTTTACTTCTTTCTTTCTTTCCTTCTACGTTTATTCTATTGATGTGTGTTTCCTTTCCTCTTTCACCCTCTTTTGGCGTCTTTTCCTCCTTCCCTCCCTCAGTTCCTACCTCCATTCTGCGCCTCTCTCCCTCCTTTCCTCCCTTCCCACATTTTTCTTTCCTCGCACGATTTTCCTACTTTATTTTACTGTATTGTTCTCTCTATTGGTATTCCCCTTCCTCCCTCCCTTTCCTTCCCTTGCTTCCTCCCTTTATCCTTTCCACTCATTCTTTCCCTTCTTCCAATTTCTAACATTTTTTTCTACCTCCCCCCACACCCCCACGAGTCCCTGTCTCCATCCTACTCTTTCCTTCCTCCTTCCTCCCTCCCTCCCACCCACACTTTTCCTTTTTTCCTTATACTATTTTCTCTATCGATATTTCCTTTTTTCCCTCGGCCTGATTGATTTCGCCCACCGCCCATATGTTTTTTTTTTGTTCTGTCCTTTCTTTTTTTCCTCCTCAGTTGTGTTTTTATTGTTATTGATGCTGATGTTTTTTTTGTTGTTGTCCTTTTTTTTCCTTTAGCTTTTTGTCCCCATTTGCTGCTTTGTTTGTTTGTTTTATTCTTTCATCCACTTCGAATTTTTTATTGTTTTGCTTCACCATTTGTTGTTCTTTTCTTTTATTTTTTTTTAAGTTTGGAAGTCCAGTTTATTATCATTATTAGTATGTAACTTTTTTATGTACACTTTTTTTCGGTTCCTTTATAACTGTATTCCACTTTCTGTAACTTTCTTTTCTTTCTCATTTTCTTCTCATTTTCTCATTTTTTTCTTTCATTTTCTTCATTTCGTTATTTATTTCTGATTTCTACTTGTGCCGCCTTTCCGCCTTTCTCTTTCCTCCTATTAAAACTCTCCCCATTTCTTCTCTTCCATTTAACACTTTTTTACCTGTTCCCTTATCACCACTTCCCCTTTACTGCACCTCCACTTTTTTCTCCTCCTTTTACCACTTTTACTTTTACCTGTACGCTTCCCACCTGTACTTTAATTCTCTCCCCAGTTGTTTCTCTCTACCTTTTAACCCATTTCTACCTGCAAGCCTATTATACCCTTTTCCGTCCCTTCAGTGTAATTTCCACTTTTTGTCTAATTAGCTCATTTTTACCTGTGCGGCTTCTCATTTTTCCTGCACTGTAACTGCTTTTTTCTCCTTTTTAATCCATTTTTACCTGTCCGCTTTCACTTTTTCACTTTCTCTAGTGCAACCCTCATTTAGCTGTTCTTAACCCGTACCGCTATTAAGACTTTCTCTTTACTTAATCTCCATTTTTGTTCCTCTTTTTATCACATTATTTTACCTGTACGGCTTCCAACTTTACTGTAACCAATTTTTCTCATCATCATCATCATCATCATCATCATCATTACTTTAGCACATTTCTACCTATACTGAAGTTACCGTACTACCAAATTTCCCTTCTTTCTAACACATTATTTCCTGCACCATTTCCCTCCCTCCTTTTCCTGTATAGCTCTTTCTTTTTTCCTCCTCCTCCTTTTAGCACACTCCGTCACCAATTGTTCTCGTCTCGTGCCGGGTTTTCCTCCTCCCGCCCTCCGCCACCTCATCGTTCGTACCTTTCCCCTGTCAGGCCGGGAGACGGATCGCTGTACGGCTCCGGGACTTAATGGAGGGGACTGGATCTTTAATGGTGCCGCTGGGGAAGTATACGGCGAGGAAGGAAAGAACAGTATTGGGATGGATTTGTCTTTTCTCTCTCTGCCGAACTTTGAGGTGAAGTCGAACACGAATGCCGCTCGACTATGGGTGTCTTTTATTTCTTTCTACTATTGCTGTATGTTACTTGTATTGTTTTCGTTTCAGTTCAGGAGAAAGACCAATAACTATACATAACAAAGAAAGCGCCAAAGAATTAAGATTTTTGTAGGAAGAACGACTATCGGAACAACTTTTTCCATTCTACTATTACTGTAAGTTAGTTGTACCGTTTTCGTTTCACTATAGGAAAAAGACGAATAACTATAAATAATAACAAAAAAAGTCCTAGAAGTAAGGTTTTTGTTGAGGGAAAAGATGATGACGCCGAAAGATGTCAGATAATTTAGTTTGAGGTGGGTCTGAAGGAGTTACAATCATACAAAGGAGGAAATACAGTGGCCTCAGGTGTGTCTCGTACCTGAGTTCACCTGGCCCTTCACCTCGTTAGCTACTTCAGGTAACCTCGTTGTCAGTGCCGCACGTGACGTCAGGTGAGCCTCGCGTGGCCTTAACTGGAGCCTGACCTCACGCACGTCCGGGTGGTGGGGGGAGAGAGAGAGAGAGAGAGAGGCGGGGGACTATAACTACTGCAATTACGAACATTATCTTTCATTTTGTCTTGCGTTATTCTCATTCGAATTATTATTAACCTTATTATAAAACATTCTTGGAAGCCTACAACTCGAAGAAAAAGAAACAGACCCAAGAGGAGGAGGAAGAGGAAGAGAAGGAGGAGGAGGAGGAGGAGGAACAATAGAAGTAGGCGTAGATAATAGCCCAGCTCAATGTATACCTTAGTAGGCCTGTGTGTTAGTGTGTGGGCTGGAGGGGGAGGGGGGAGGTAAATGTGCGTGGGTGTAGCTGTCCTTGAAGTTATATACAGAAGGATACTGAGAAGGAGAGAGGGAGGGTTAGAGTGACCGATGGAGCCTACGTAGGATATGGCAAAGACTAATTAAGGGACTGTAAAAGGAAACAGGAAAGGGAGAGATAAGAGAGAGGGCAACAAAAAGACCTACCTGTGTGTGTGTGTGTGTGTGTGTGTGTGTGTGTGTGTGTGTGTGTGTGTGTGTTGCTTTCCTCGCCGCCATTCCGTCACGCCTCGTACTGACTGGATGCCTTTTGTCTCTAGAAGCTCTCAAGGCTCGAAGTGGCCTGAAGTGTGCTGAAGTGCGTTGAAAAGAGCAGAAGTGTGCCGCCGGGGAACACAGACTCGCGCGCGGCATGAAGAGTTCAGCGTAAGGGGTTCGATCGCTTATTCACTTAGTCAGTTAGTCAGCCAGTCAGTCGGTCAGTCAATTTCCGTTTCTTCGTTTATCTCTGTTAGGTTTTGTCTGGTTGTTGAGAGAGATGGGTATTGTTGGTGTATTAAAATGTAGTGCAACTGATGTTAAGAGGCGATAGAGGAGGAGGAGGAGGAGTAAAAAAAGAGGAGAGGACGAAAGTGAAGGACGTGGAGGAGGAGGAGGAGGAGGAGGAGGAGGAAACGATTGTTCTGTTGGTGGTGGGGCAAAGTGTGTGTGTGTGTGTGTGTGTGTGTGTGTGTGTGTGTGTGTGTGAGGAAAATATGCAAAAAAAAGTGTATCATGAATTATTTACGTTTGGAAATTTGCATGTTTGCCTTCCAATTTACTCTTAAGAAAGTAAACATAAATGATAAACACGGGTAATGGATCTCTCTCTCTCTCTCTCTCTCTCTCTCTCTCTCTCTCTCTCTCTCTCTCTCTCTCTCTCTCTCTCTCTCTCTCTCTCTCTCTCTCTCTCTCTCTCTCTCTCTCTCTCTCTCTCTCTCTCTCTCTCTCTCTCTCTCTCTCTCTCTCTCCTTCCTTCCTCCTCCTCCTCCTCATTTTCCTCCTCCTCCTCCTCATTTCTTTCCTTCCATTAACTCTCTCCGGGTGTAATGTCCCCTTCTTCCCATTTTCCTCCTCATTTTCCTCTCTCTCCTTTCATGTTCTCTCTCCCTTATTTTTCCTCTCCTTCAAACTTGGTCTCTCACGTTACATCCTTACCATTTGCTACTCTCGTTCTCTCTCTTGCTCGCTCTTCCATCTTCTTTTCTCATCCATTTACTCCTGTCGACCCATTACCCTCTTCTTTTATTTTCCGACTCGGCTCTTTTCATTTTGCAACCCCCTTGTCTTCTCTCTCACACGCTACTGGTCTTCTTCTCTCGCTATCTCGCTTTCTCCTCCCCTTATTTTTATTCTTACCTTGATATTCACTTTTTTTTCCATTCTCACTCCCTCCTTTTATCTGTAACTTCTTCACTCATTCCCTTCCATCATTCTCCTTTACCTTCGACAACCCTTCTTCTCTCCCTCTTATTTCCTTACTCAGTCCCTCCTTTCATCTATTTCTAACTCCTTCCCTCCCTTCCTTCCTTTCCTTCATCTCCCTCCTACTTTCCTCCATCATTCCCTCGTTCTCTCCCTTCTCCCTCCCTTCTCTCTCACATCCTCACTGCCCATTGTGTTCTTACGTTGTCCCATCCCTCCCTCCTCCCCTCCCTTCTCCCCTTCCTTCCCTCTCCCCCCGTGGTGTACCTGCCCCATCAGGTGCCTCCTCTCAGGTGACCTCCCCGTGGGAAAACAAAAGAAGTGAGTTGTTTATAAAGGCGCAAGTGAGTCCCTGCCTCCAGCCCCTTTGTCTTTGCCTCCTCCGCCTCCTCTTCCTCCTCTTCCACCTCCTCTTCCACCTCCTGCTTCTCTTCGTCCTCTTTAGCCTCGCCATCATAAAAACAATAGGTATAAACAATAATAATAATAATAATAATAATAATAATAATAATAATAATAATAATAATAGTATTGATAATTTGCAGTTACTTTTTGTCTCGTAATATGAAATACCTTAACATTCCCACTATATAATAACACCTAGTTGGAATTTCGATAACACATTTCTAGTTTTCCTTCAACAAATTTTCACTTATTTTCTGAGATCAGGTAGACACAAAAAAGTCTACATGACCCAGTTAACAAATGCAAACGGACACAAACAAACAAACAAACAAACAAACAGTAAACAGATTAGTAAACAATAGTATAAATAAAAAAAAATGTAGGCTGAAAACAAACTCCAGAGAAACATTCAAGTAAAGCAAGTGTCGTATGACCAAAATTTAGTCTCCATTTTGTAAGGTGCGCCCCGTTGTGTTTCTTCCTGTTAACCGATACACACGTAAACCTCTCAGCGCGGCGCGTAAACCAATACCACAGGGGCGACCTCTACCCTCGGGCCCTCCCCTTCCTCCCCTTGCTGCCCCTTCACCTCTCCCCCCCTCGCCTTGGTCACGAACCCACCCACATAGTATTTCTCTCTCTCTCTCTCTCTCTCTCTCTCCTCACACTAAAAGATGGATAAATAGACGAATAAATAGGTAATTTTTTGACCACATCTACTGAATGAAACACAAAATAAATTAATGTATACTAAAAGTCGTGGCCCATAAATGCTAGACACCCTCCATTGAACCAACACCACCCCCCCCCTCTTCCAAGTCACGTGATCTCGGCCCATTCACTAATCCACAAGAATAAAAGTCCCTTCTTCTTCTATCTCTTCTTCCCTTTTCGCCTCCCATTTATCTCTTCCTTCCTTCCTCTCCCCGCTCTCTATCTCTTTCTTCCCTCTCATTAACCAGGCTTTTATCTCTCTTTTTTTTATCTCTTCTCTTTTCCATTGCTCTCCATCCATCTCCCTGTTTTTTTTTCTTCTTTTTCTTTGGTTTTCTGATTTTCCGCTTCCTGTCTCTTTTTTTTTTATTTTCGCTTTGCTTTATTCTTCCTCTATTGTTTTCGCTCTTTCCCTCTTCCTTCCTTCCTCTCTCCTTAATTTCAATGTCCTTCCCGTCATCCTTCCGTCTTCCTATTATCCTGCTTCTCAATCTGTCTTACTTATCATCGCATTCTTCTGTTTTTCTTCTCTTTACTTTCTTCTTCCAGTCTTTCTTCTCTTGCTTTTCTTCTTTCCTTCTCATCTTTTCCCACATCGCATCCTTCTGAGTTCTATCTTCCTCACTTTCCTTTATCCCGTCCTTTCTCTCTCTCTCCTCTTCGCTCCTACTCCCATATTCCCTTTCTCAAATTTCCCTTCCTTTTCCCCGTCCCTACCCTTGTTTATCCCTCCTTCCTCTCCCTCCCCTCATCCCCCTTCCCTTCCTCCCTCTCTAAACCTAAGAGTCACAAGGGGTAATGTTACACGAGCCACCAACCCTCAAGGGACCCTCAAAAATGCCAGCCTGACTAAATTCACCTCAAGTTTTGTTTTGAGAGGGAAGTCCTGTTTTTTTTCTTAATTGGTATTTTCTTTGGTATATGTCTACGTGTGTGTGTGTGTGTGTGTGTGTGTGTGTGTGTGTGTGTGTGTGTGTGTGTGTGTGTTCGTTCATTTTCCTCCTCCTCCTCCTCCTCCTCCTCAGCCAATTCCCACATATTTCCCATTCCTCATGTATTGCCTCGCATCGTTGGCCTCCTCCTCCTCCTCCTCCTCCAACGTAGTACCCCTTCTCTCCCTTCCTCTATCAAGTGTTATTACCTTCAGCCTCTCCTTGGTTATTGCTTCTCCTCCTCCTCCTCTCGTCCTCCTCCTCCTCTCGTCCTCTTCCTCCTCCTCGTTCTCCTCGTCTCACTTTCCCATCGCAATATTTCCATGCCTATCTTTCTCCCTCCCTTTCCTCTGCCTCCCTCTTTCCCTCTCACTTTCCTTTTTTTCCCTTCCCTCTCCTTTCTTTTTTTCCTCCCTCTTCTTTTTCCCTCCCTCTTCTTTTTCCCCTCCCTTCTTCTCTCGCCTCAACTAGACAGCTCTCCCTTCTCCGCTAACCCGATCAATTATCTCTTAAAATGATGCGGTTTATGGCCCAATGACCGGCTCTGTTGCCTCGGCCAGGTGTGAGCGAGTTCGATACCCAGAAGCGTTTCATCATACCTAAAGTGATGAAGCCGGGAGATACGAGTGCAGATGGTGGTGGTGATGCTGGTGGAAGAGGTGAGCGTTGCTGTTGGTGATGGTGGAGTGGTCAGAACAGCGGTGGGGGATGGTAGTGGTGGTGGTGATGGTAGTGGTGGTTTAGTGGAGGAGCATGAGGTTAGATTTTGGTGGTGATAGTGGTGATGATGAGGATAACAAGAAAAGCAATTGGGTTGACCGAAGTGGTGTGTATTGGTGTTGGTTGTGGTGATTGACTGATGGTATTGAAAGTGGAGGGGTGGGAGAGAGAAGAGGGTAATGATGGTGGTAGTGATGGTGGTGAATGTGGTGGAATAGAGAAAACACTGGTGGGGATTGTAATGGTTGTGGTGGTAGTTGTGACAGACAGGCGATAGATAGTGGTGGTGGATGATGGTGGTTGGTGGTGCAAATGGTGAGGGTGGTTTATAGGGAGAGTGGTGATGGTGGTGATGGTTGAGGGGAGGGTGGCTAACTGACGATATTGGATGGTGGTGGTGGTGGTGGTGGTAGTGGTGGTGAAGAGGCTAATCGTGTCGGTGGTGGTGGTTGCTGTGGTGGTGGTGGTGGTGGCGGACGTCTGGCTGAGATGGTGATGAGAGAAACATTAACCCTCTGGAAACACTCTTAACGCTTCTCGCCTGCTTCCTCACTCTCCATTTTTTTTCCTTTCTCCTCCTCCTCCTGCTCCTCCTCCTTCCTTCTGCTTCTCTCGTTGTTCCTTTCTGTGAGTGCGTCTTTCTCCTCCTCCTCCAATCTTTTCTTTGTTTTTCTTTCTGTTCCTCCTCCTGCTCCTTCCTTCTGCTTCTACCTCCTTCTGCTTCTCTCGTTGTTCCTTTCTGTTAATGCATCTTTCTCCTTCTCCATTCTTTTCTTTGTTTTTCTTTCTATTCCTCCTCCTGCTCCTTCCTTCTGCTTCTACCTCCTTCTGCTTCTCTCGTTGTTTCTTTCTGTGAGTGCGTCTTTCTCCTCCTCCTCCAATCTTTTCTTTGTTTTTCTTTCTATTCCTCCTCCTGCTCCTTCCTTCTGCTTCTACCTCCTTCTGCTTCTCTCGTTGTTCCTTTCTGTTAATGCGTCTTTCTCCTCCTCCTCCATTTTTTTCTTTGTTTATCTTTCTATTCCTCCTCCTGCTCCTTCCTTCTGCTTCTACCTCCTTCTGCTTCTCTCGTTGTTCTTTTCTGTTAATGTATCTTTCTCCTCCTCCTCCTTTCTTTTCTTTTACTTTGTTTTTACCTTCCTCCTCCTCCTCCTCCTAATCCTTCCTTTTCCTTCTCTCGTTGTTCCTTTCTGTTAATGCATTTCTCCTCCTTCTTTGCTTCTATTTCTTCTTTTCTCCGTCTTTCTCTTTCCTCCTCTTACTGCCTGTTAATACGTCTTTTTCCTCATTTTTCTTTTTCTTTCCTTCGTCTTCCTCTTTCCCGTCTCCTTCTGCCTCTTAATTAATGCGTGTCTCCTCATTTTCTTCTTTTATTTTATTTCTTCTTCCTCTTGCTCCTACTACTACTCCTCATTCTCTTGTCTTCCTCCTCTTTCATCCCATTTCCTTCTTATTCTCCTTCTCTTCCCCCTACGTCAGCTTTTTTAAATCTTCTCCCTCGGGTTGTTCCTCTCCCTTTAATTGTTGCTTCCTTCCTGCCCTCCCCTCCACCTTCCGTCCCTTTAAACAGACATTAAAAGGGGCGCCCCTGGGTGAGCGATGCGAGGGGGCGGGTGAGAGGGCGTCGGGAGTCTTCAGGCCACTCAAGGGTGTGAGAGAGAGAAAGAGAGAGAGAGAGAGAGAGAGAGAGAGAGAGAGAGAGAGAGAGTAGGTCCTTCAGGAGGCTTGCCAAGGCTTGAGGTGACCGTCAGTAGCTGGCAAGAGAGGGAGGGAGAGAGAGAGAGAAGAGGGGAGGGAGGGAGAGTAAGAGAGACTAAGAAGAAGGGAAAATAGAGGGTAGGCGGGAGGGGGAGAAGGGAGGAATGACGGGCCTGTGACACTGTGAGCGATGGGTGAGGAAAGGATGAAGAGGAGAGGGTTAGAGGGGGACGGGAGGAGGAGGAGGAGGAGGCGTGATGCTGGAGAAAGATGGATGGGCCGAAGAAGAAGAAGAAAGGGGAGTGCAGAGGAGGGAGGGGGAGGAAGAGGGGGCTTAAGATGATAATAGTTTAGGTTCTGAGGAAACATGATATGCAGAAACTAGCAAAACAAAGTGACGGAACGAAACTTTAAGAAACACACATAAAATAATGGAATGCAGGAGATGGAAGCAAAGATACGTGAAGAAAAGGATTTAAAACAAAGTAAAAAGAAAACGAGGAAGAGGAAAGGAGAGAAAGAATAACAAAACAAGAAGGAAAGAGAAAGAGAGGGAAGCAGAGGGAGGTGGAGAGAGAGGAGGAAAAGGGGCGCAGAAAAGATGAAAACGAGAAAAATGGAGATGAAGGGAGAGGAGGGAGGTGGAGGAGGGTAAGGAAAGGGGGGGGGTAAGGAAATATGCATAATGTGATTGATTTTGTGGCCCGAGGATGCGTCGGCGAAGGTGTTGGATTGGCGAGGCGACACGAGGCGGTGAGGACGAGGAAAACTCTCGCCTCTGCTCGAGTCCGTGGCGGGAAGGCCAGGGCGGGGAGGAGGGGAGGAAACTTAATAACGAAGGGGAAGGAAACTGTGACAAAATTAACCCCTTGGCTGCGGGTTTCCTACAAGAAGACATCACCAAGCTACAGGAGTGGAACAAAAGGTGGCTGCTACAATTCAATAAAGAAAAAATATAAAGTCATGCGCCTTGGGAGGGGATATCCAGCATACCAATACCACATGGGAAACACTCCACTATCCACCACGGAAACAGAGAAAGACCTGGGAGTATGTGTTACCAGGCTCCCAGTGAAGGCCAAATTCATGCCAATCGCAGCAGACGGGTTAAAAAGGGAATAGTATCTGAGAAAAAAAGTAGAATAAGAGATGACTGTTGACATAACGAACTGAATCAAACACATTAAGAGGAAAGTAAAGAAAAAAGTAAAGTGAATATTATCTGAGAAAAAAAAACAGTAAAATAAAAGGGATGAATTTTGTTATTACGAATTGAATCAAACCTGTTAAGAGGAAAAGAAAGAGGAAGGGGAAGATAAAAATAAAATATATGAAATTATTTAAAGCAGAAATCATGTTAATTAAAACTATACGAACGGAAAAAAAGAAAAGGTTAGAGATGGGTGTTAAGCCAACTTACTCAAACTTTATGAACGGAAGTATGAAAAGAAATAGAAAAATGAAGCAAAGCGAACAAGGTCGACTAAATGCAAATAACTGTTTAAAGTGAATGATTCATGAAAGTTTACTTAAATTTGCAAGAAAAATATACACGAATAAATGTACGAAAATTGAATTACGAAACTAACGTGAGAATAAATGAATGCGATTGAAATAACATGAACTTGAATTATTCGCTTTTTCCTGCTTTTGAGTTTTTATATACATGTATTGCTGAATAAGAAGATAGACCAAGGTGTGCAAATATTAATAAAAAGACGATTGAGAGGTGTCAACGAACAGCCAAATTTTGTTCTAGAGATAAATGCATAAACACTAATGATAAAATGAGAGAGAAAATTAAGCATGACTCTGGTATACAGTTAAATAATACTTTTAATAAGTATGGTACTTTTCATTGTAAGGATCGTAGAAGCTGAGAGGACCGCCGCGTCAACAACCATGAGGCAATATAAGTCAGAAAGTGGAAGTTGTTGGTGTAAATGCGGCTGAGAGAGAGAGAGAGAGCAGAGAGCAGAGAGCAGAATATCATGTGTGCGAGGTCTGCTGAGTCAATGTGAGTCTAGTTCTCATTAGGTTACAAGAACGACGACCTGGTAATTAGTTTGGGAAAGGTCGAGTTTGCTCTCTCTCTCTCTCTCTCTCTCTCTCTCTCTCTCTCTCTCTCTCTCTCTCTCTCTCTCTCTCTCTCTCTCTCTCTCTCTCTCTCTCTCTCTCTCTCTCTCTCTCTCTCTCTCTCTCTCTCTCTCTCTCAGTACTTTAATGGCGCCATGAGATATCAAACTCTCTTCAATTTCCTCTTCATCGATCTAGTTTCCTCCCTAAATGGTTTCTCTTTCCTCCCTTCCCCTACTCTTCCCCTTCTCCTCCCTCCCTTTACCCTCCTCTCCCTTCCCCTCCCTTCCTCTCCTCTCTCCTTCCTCCCCTTCCATTTTACTGAGCCTTTTTTCTTCCTGTAACTACGTGTCCCCTCTTTTTTTTCCCCTGCTCGTTCCCTCCCCCCCCCCCTCCGTTTCCCTGTCTCCTAAATATTTTTCTTTTCCGTTTTTTTTTTTTACTTTCTCCCTTTATTGTTTTCTTCCTGAGCTAACTTTTTTTTTTGCGTCTCGTTCTACCATGCTTTTCTTTTTTTTCTTGTTCTTTCGACTAACTTTCCCACTACATCTTTCTTTTTCTTAATTTTCCCGTTTTTTTTTTTCCCTTCCTCGTTCCTTTTATATATTAATCTCCTTCGCCTTCACACTTTTCTTCTTGTTTCGTTTCTTCTTTCTGTAATTCATCTTTTTTTCAATTATCTAAAACCTTTAAATAATAAGAAATACTAAGGATCATTAAACCAGAAAAAAAACTCAAAATATACAAAACTGACACACACACACACACACACACACACACACACACACACACACACACACACACACACACACACACACACACACACACACACACACACACACACACACACACACACACACACATGAATACCAAACAGAATGGGAATCAGTTGGCATCCCCGACCATAACCTTTTGTCACTCTGAGCTAGTAGCCTTCTGGGGGTCAGTGGAAGGGTTTTTGACCTCTTATAAAGCTTCCCACGCGTTCCTCCGTTACTGTCCTTGCCTTCTGAGTGACTGGGAGGGATGGAGGGATGAATATGAGGGAAAGGGGAAGGGAAAGGGTGATACAAGGAAGAGAAAAGGTTGAAGGGGGGTAAGTAGAAGGAGGAAAAGATAGATGGATGATGGGAGAGGGGAATGATATGGAAGGGAAAGAGGAAAGGGTTGGGTGGAGAGAGAGAGAGAGGAAGAGAAAGGGAGAGAAGGAAACTACGAAACTGATACCTTTAAATTGATTAGTTGGTTCTCTCTCTCTCTCTCTCTCTCTCTCTCTCTCTCTCTCTCTCTCTCTCTCTCTCTCTCTCTCTCTCTCTCTCTCTCTCTCTCTCTCTCTCTCTCTCTCTCTCTCTGCATCCAAGTATTTCCAAGTCTTCTCGTTCTTCTCTTTCTTTCTGGTGTCTTAATCTCTACCTCTTGATTCCTCTCTTTTAAGTTTCCTCTTTCTTCTTCCTTTGTAGTTCTCTCTCTCTCTCTCTCTCTCTCTCTCTCTCTCTCTCTCTCTCTCTCTCTCTCTCTCTCTCTCTCTCTCTCTCTCTCTCTCTCTCTGTTTTTTCTTTCTTTCTTTTTTTTCTTCTTTCTGAGTCAGTCTTTGTAACTATTAAATTTCCTGAAGTTATTTTGCTTTTCTTATCTATGTTAATTTGTTGCTTTTCATCGTAGTTTTTTTCTTTTTTCTTTATTTTTGCTTCAAGTTAAAAAAAAAAATGTGGCTTTAGGATATTTTGTAGTCTAACTTTTCTTATTTTCACTCCCTTTAAACTTGCACTTTCCTCATGATTTCCTTTTCTCATCATTCGCTTTCCCTTTTTCCTCCTCATCCCCATTTCGTCCCTCTCTTCCTTCTCTTAATTTCGTGTTTATATTGCTCTTTCATTTCCTCCTTTCCTCATGCATCAGTCCCCTCCTCCTCCTCCTCCTCCTTAGATTATTTCCTCCGTACCCCCATCGCCCTCTTCCTCCTCCTCCTCCTCTTCCTCTTCCTTTTACACCACTTCACTTCCCTCGCAAGACTATTTCCTCCCTGAACCCATTGCCTCTTCCTCCTCTTCCTCTTCCTCTTATTATTTTGCTCCTCCTCCTCCTCCTCTCCTCCTCTTCCTCTCCTCCTCCATCAGTGCATCTCCGTTTAGACTGTTTCCTCCGTGTCCTTCCTCCTCTGCCCTCTCCTCCTCTTACTCCTCTTCCTCTTCCTCCTCTTCGCCGCCACCAAGAGGGGGATGTGGTCCATTAGGTACAGTTTTCGTTTCCTTGCCACGCGTCATCTTGCTTCTTCTTCTTGGTCTTCTTCCTCTTCTTCTTCCTCCTCTTCTTTCACTTCCTCTTCCTCTTATTTTATTTTGTCTTCGTTTTCACTCGTTTTTATGTTTTTTTTTCTTATGTATGATTGTTGACGTAAAATAGTGTTCCACGTTTTCTGTTTTCATCGTTTTTTTGTTATTTTTGTTATTTGTTCAGTGTTATTTTGTTTTCATATTTTTCCTTTATTTTCTTTTCTGGCTTTTTATTTCCTCCACTTCCGTGTTTTGGTTTTCTGTCCTTTCCCTTTTCTGTAATCCGCATTTTTATTACTTTTTATTCTTTTAACTAACAAATATATCTTTCCCTCCCTGGCTCTACCTTTTACCAACCCAGACTCCCTTAGCTGTCCTCTTCACTTCCTCTTCCTTTCCTTCTCTTCCTCCTTGCTTCCCATCCTTCCCCTTCCTCTCATCCCTGCTCCCTTTCATCCTTCCTTCCATCTCGCAGTCTCCCCCGCCTCGTCCGTCTACCATCCATCTCCTTATCCTCCTCCCTTCCCTTCTTTCCCCTCTTTTCTTCCTTGTTTCCCTTCCTTTCCTTCCCTCCCTCCTGCCGTTCTTCCCCGTCTCCACCATTCATCTCCTTAACACTGCGATCAAACGGCCGGAATTAATAGCATCTCATCCTCCCTAAAAGCCATCCAGCGTCCTTTGTGTGTCGCCTCGCCTCCGGAACCCACGCCCGATTGGTCAGTCCTGTCGAAGTCATGAATGTATTTGCATATTATTCCGGGGCCTCGTTCATTAAACACACACACACACACACACACACACACACACACACACACACACACACACTATCGAGGAGGGAGGGGGAGGAGTAGCTTGAAAGAACGCGTTGGTGGTGTTTGCTAAGCCGTCTGTCTCTTCCTCTTCTCCTCTCTTCTCATATTCCTCCTCCTTTTTTTCTTCTTCGATTTTCCAGTGAGTTTTTCAATGTGTGTATGTGTGTGTGTGTGTGTGTGGTGGTGATGGTAGTAGTGGTATAATTGTTAGTGGTTGTTGATGGTGGTTGATTAATGACTGTGGCAGGGGATTGACGGGGTAGTAGTGGAATACGATAGGCCAAATAGCACTGGCATTGTATTTGTGTGGGTAAGTAAAATTGATTAGAGTATTGAGGGTCATAATAAGTTTTAACATCATTACAAGTTATAGAGTTTGAAGCGATATATGTCGAAAAAGTTAAACCGAGTGATAATAACATGGATATATCAAGCTAACATGGAGGTCTATTTTTTTCTGATGGTCTAACTTTCTTTTCTTTTAGTGTGTTCGGGTTCCTTTCGGTTGGATGAATAATTCCCTTTGTTAGAAGTTAGTTAAGATTAATGAAAGAAGCGCATCCACACACACACACACACACACACACACACACACACACACACACACACACACACACAGCTCTATGAGGGGAGGGAAGTTTGGAGCAGACAGACAAATAGAATAATCCTCCACCGACCTCCTCACAAAACTTGCTCTCCCTCTCCATCTCCTCCTAAGACCCTTCTCTCCCTCTCTCCCTCCCTCCTTCCCTTCCTCTCATCCTCCTTGTCCGTCCCTCCCTCCCTCCGTGTCCCTCTTTACGGCTTTTCCTTCACTTTTTTCTCCCCTCCTCCTCCTCCTCCTCCTCCTTTCCCTTCCAATGATATAACACACATTTCCATTTCAGTGTTAACGATTCTTTCCTTTTTATATGTGCTTCGGGAATATTCAAATGACGGTTCTCTCTTTTTCTATATATGTGAATGTCTGTCTGTCTGTTTGTATGTATGTATGTGACCTTGTATGTCTGTTTGCCGGTATGTATTTATAATCTCTTCACTATCAATGTTTTTTTTTTTTTTGTCTGTGAACCGGTGAGTCTGAGGCGGCCTTTTATGCAGGAGAAATAAGGCTTAACTTTTTTTTTTCTCGTCTCCATCATGTTTGCATGTGCTTGCATATGAATTCGCATTTTTTGGGGGGAGGGGATGAAAGAGGGGTTAAAGGGGGGGGCAGGGGGGTGAAGTGGGGTTGGGGGGATCTTTCTCAATATGCGTATGGAGCCGATCTGATCCTTTACACGGAGGATAAAAAATATTAGTTTTCAATATTCTGCATACTGAGAATAATGGTAAAAAAAGCTATACCTCTTTCCTCCTCCCGACCCTACGCCCTTCCTCCTCCTCTTTCTTCCTCCTCCTCTCTCTTCCTTCTTCTCCTTGTTCCTCCTCCTCGTTTATCCACCTCCTTCTTGTTCCTCCTTCTTCTACTTCTATTACTTCCCATTTTCCTCTCACATTCACTTTTTTTAGGGAGATCAAGGTGGTCTAGGAAAAGGATAGAGAGGAGAAGGAATAGAAAGAGAGAGAGGAGGAAGAGAAGACCAGAGAGAGAGAGAGAGAGGAGGGGGGGAGGGGAGAACAGAAGTCTCAAGTTGCGTGAGTGACGTGTTTTTAATTCCCTTTCAACTGCGCTCTCTCTCTCTCTCTCTCTCTCTCTCTCTCTCTCTCTCTCTCTTCCTCCAGTTTCTCAAAAATGCATACTACTACTACTATTACTACTACTACTACTACTACTACTACAATTGTTACCCTGAAATTAGAGTTTATTTCCGTCCATACAAATTTCTCTCTCCATCTGCTGGCGAGATGGAAAAAATGAGAGGACGAGATGTGGAGGAGGAGGAGGAGGTGGAGGAGGAGGAAGAGAGGAGGAGGAGAAACGGCCTCCCTCCTTCACCTGTTGAATCTTGAGAGGAAGAAATTTGAATCCAATTTATTCCATGTCAAATAGAGTCTTAAGCGTCGGGGCGGCATGACTCTGGCGCGCTATTCTGTTCCCGGGGCCGTGTTCAATTCTTCCTTTCCTGCTTTCTTTTCCTTCTTCTCTGCATTCATTTCCTTCTCCTTTCTTTTCCTTTTCTGTACTTTTCCTTTATTTCTCATCCTGCGTTTTCTCTCTTCTAATCTACTTTCCTTCGTTTCTGGCGTTCCTTTCCTCTTCCTTTTCTTCCTTTTCTTTTCTAATCTACTTTCCTTCGTTTCTGGCGTTCCTTTCCTCTTCCTTTACTGCGTTTTCTTTTCCTGCCTTCTTTTCCTCTCCTTTTCCATCGGTGTTCCATTAAGTTTGAGGATCCATTTCATCACTTTTTATCTACTTGGTTTGATGATATTTTTCTTTTCTCTTTGAACTCTACTTTTTAAAAATTTTCTGTGGCATTTTTTTAATATTTTCTCGGATCTGATCTTTTATTTTTTCTTACTTCGATGATTTTTTTCTGGTTTGGTTCGTTTTTTCTCTTCCCTGATATTCCCAGCTCTCATCTCTATATTTTCTTTAACCCGCTTTGATCATATTCTCTGCTCTGATCGGTATTTTTTTTCCATTTTTGAGTTGACATTTTTATTTGCATTTCATAAACTCACTGGAGAACTGTATTAGTGTTGCATTAATTCACTTTTATTCTTTCTTTAATATATATTTTTTTCTTTAACTCTACTCCTGTTTTCCTTTATTATTTTCTCTCTGCGTTTTCCTTTATTATTTCCTCTCTGCCCTTTCTTCTTCTCCTCTCCTCTCCTCTCCTTTCCTCCTTCACCTTCCCTTATTCTTCCCTCGCTTCCTCTTTTGCTTCCCTTCTCATCCTCTCCTCTCCTCTCCTTCCTTTCCTCCTTCACCTTCCCTTATTCTTCCCTCGCTTCCTCTTCTTCTACTTCCTTTCTCTTCCTCCTCCATATCCTCTAACTTCCTTCCCTTCCTTTTCCTTACGCTCGTTGTGCTTGTTCTTTCCTTTCCTCACGTTCTCCATCGCTGCTTTTTCATTTACTTACGCTCCATTTCATTTGTCTTGCTCCATTCATTAACTCTTTATTTCACCAGCTCGTTTTCATTTCGTTTATTCAATCAGATCATTTATTTTCACTCATTTGTTTTCATTTATTTGGTGACTTGTCTTAATTTCTTTCCCACAATACAAGCACACTACCAGACAGCCCTTCCTAAGTCTGTTTATTGTTATTTCCTTCTATTCTTTCCATGCTTTTCTCTCTCCTCTTACTTCCTACTAATAATAAGAACATAAGAACATAAGAACGTAAGAAGTCTGCAAGAGGCCGGGTAAACACTCACCTTGTCTCTCGTTAGTGTGGCGGAGTATAGAAACATGTCTTTCCATAGTGTATATATTATTTGTTACCTTTCATTCTTCCTCTCTCCCTCTCTCCTCTTCCTCCTCTTCTTCGTTTCCATGCGCGGCGGAGTATACAAACAAGTCTTTCGGTAGTGTATATATTATTTGTTACTTTTCATTTTTGCTCTTCCCCTCTCTCTCTCTCCTCTTCCTCCTCTTCTTTGTTTTCATTCCCCTCTCTCCTCTTCCTCTTCGTTAACATGCGCGGCGGAGTAGGAGGCAGGAAGCGTCAGACACGAGACCGAATGCATTATGGGTAAACTCGCCTCAGGGCTCCATGGCGGCGGTTCATCAGGAGTTCGGAGCCTCGAAGCGACTCCAAACTTGAACTCTCGTCTCTGATTGGCCGTTTCTCTCTCTCTCTCTCTCTCTCTCTCTCTCTCTCTCTCTCTCTCTCTCTCTCTCTCTCTCTGTCTCTGTCTCTGTGTGTGTGTGTGTGTGTGTGTGTGTGTGTGTGTGTGTGTGTGTGTGTGTGTGTGTGCAAAATGCTTCAAGGTAAGGTGAGCTTGCAAGATGACAAACAAAAGCGGTGATTGGTAACTCTAGACGTCCATCCCTCCCTCCCTTCCTTCCTCTCCTCTCCTCTCCTTCCTTTCCTCCTTCACCTTCCCTTATTCTTCCCTCGCTTCCTTTTCCTCCACTTCTTTTCTCTTCCTCCTCCATATCCTTTTACTTCCTCTCCTTTCGTTTCCTTTCGTTCAGTGTTTTGTCTTTCCTTTCCTTCCCTTCTCTCTCCGTTCTCTTCTCCCTCCCTTCCCTTACCCTATGCTAATGTATGCAACACTCCCCTTCCCTTACCTTACCTTTGTTCCTTCCCTTTCACTCCTTCGTTCCCCCTCTCTCCTCTCTTCCCTTTCTCTCCTTTCTTCCTCTTCTCTTCCCTTTCTCTCCTCTCCTTTGTTCGTGGTTTTCCTGTTCATCCTGTTATGCGCTTCAACCTTTACCTGCATAATCCACCTTTGTTTGGTATCTCTCTCCTTCCGTGACTTACCTGGAAAAAGAAAAAAGTCATTAGTACAGGTGTTTAGGTAGACACGAAGGTACATAGTTATTATATTGATCATGATTTGTCTCCTAAGGTAATCTGTGTGTGTCTGTGTTTCTGTGTGTTTGAGTCTCTGTCTGTCTTTCTCACCATGTTCTCTGATTCTCTTTCCCCTTTTTCCTTTGTCTCAGTTTATTTCGTTATCTTATTCCTTCATACATCATTTCCATATTCCTCTAGTCCCTTCCCTTCATCCTCTCGTACTCTTTCCCCTTTGCTTCCTTCCTTTCTCTTTTTACTTCCATTTTCTTATTTTCCCTTTCTGTTTTCCATTCCGATTGGCTTCTTCATCCTCCCTTTCTTTTCCTTCCCTTATCATCCCTTCCTTTCCTCCCTTTTCCTTCTTCACCAACTCCACCTTCCCATTGCTTTTCTTTCCGCCATTATTTTCCTTTCCTCTTCTCCATATCCTTTTCCTTTCTTCTCTCCCTCCCTCTTTCTTAATCCTTTCATTCCCATCCTTTCTCTCCCACTTCCTCCGCATAAAAGAGGAGAAGAGGGTGCATGGAGAAAGATGAGGAGAGCGAGACAGGCGAAAGAAAGCCGA
This sequence comes from Eriocheir sinensis, assembly GCF_024679095.1. Lineage (NCBI taxonomy): Eukaryota > Metazoa > Arthropoda > Malacostraca > Decapoda > Varunidae > Eriocheir > Eriocheir sinensis. The sequence continues at coordinate 4,285,852 of NC_066548.1, forward strand.
GGAATGAAGAGATTTGCAGAGGAAGGGAGAGGAAGAGAGGGAGAGATAAAAACGGAGGATTTAGAAGAGGGAAGAGAAGACTGCACAAGATTGATGATGAGAAGGAGAAGGGAAATGAGGATAAGGGTCCGAAATTACTGGAGAGAGAGAGAGAGAGAGAGAGAGAGAGAGAGAGAGCGAGAGCGAGAGTCAGTCAGTCTTAGTTGGAGGAATTATACGAAATATATAAAAGCGATTACATAGAAGGGAAAGGAAAGAGAGAACGGAGGAAGAGAAAGACGAAAGAGAGGAAGAGAGAAATAAAGCGAGGGAAGAAATGAAATGAAAGAAGGAAAAGCAGAAAAAGAAAAGAACGGGGGGAAGGAAATGTGAAGAGAGAGAAAAGGACTGGAAAGTAAGATAGGAAGGAAAAATATTGAGTAGGGCAGAGGGAGATAGGAAGGGAGAGAGAGAGAAAGATAAAAGAAAATGAGGGAGAGAAAGACGAAGGGAGAGAGTATGAGCTAAATGGAAGTAACGAGAAAGGGAGAGATGAGGAGTAATGAGGGGGTGGGGGAAGGGAGGGGGAAGGGGGGGGGGGTTACCAGGGCAGTGACCACCCCGGTATGACACACTCCACCATATCAACGCGTGACATCATCGCGTTAAAAAAAATGCAGAGAAAAAAAAAATGGTTTCACTCACCAAACGTCATCCAACCAGCCGTGAGAACTACTACTACTACTACTACTATTGCTACTACTACTACTACTACTGCAACTTATTACCCTTAGTCAATACCTCCAGTTTCTCTTCGTCTTGCAATTTTAACATTTCGAATAAATTAAAAATAAATCAAAAAATGAGGGAACAAAAAAAAAGAAGTGATGGAGGAGAAAGATATACTGGGAGGAGGAGGAGGAGGAAGAGGAGGAGGAGGAGGAGGAGAAAAAAAGAGAAGTGGAGGAGACGAGAGGAAGAATGATGGAGCAGTAATGGAGGAGTCACGAAGGGAAGGGAAGAGGGTTGGAGAATAAATCTAAGTGAGAAGGAGGAAGAGAAGGAGGAGGAGGAAGAGGAGGAGGAGGAGGTTGTGGTTGATGTGGTAGTGGTGGTGGAGATTGTGGTGGAAGGAAGACAGGACGAAAATGAAATAAGGAAAGAAATTGAGGCAGAAGAAGAAGAGGAGGAGGAGGAGGAAGAAGAAACGGAGGAGGTGTAGGAGGAAGGAAGGAAGGAAGGACGAGGAGGAGGAGGAAGAGGAGGAGCAAGAAGGAAGGAAGATGGTGAGGGACAAAAAATGAGAGATAGAGGAAAGACTTAAGAGGAGAAAGAGAGGAAGGGAAGGAAGGGAGGGAAGGAGGAAGCGAAGGGACCGAGTCTTCGAACAGTTTACACCTTCCTTCTTCCCTTCCCTTCTTCCTTTACAAATCTTCCTCTTCTCCTCCTTTATCACCGTCTGTCTTTTCAACATCTTTCTTCTTTTATTTCCTCTTTTCATGGATTTAATTTTTTTTCCTAACATTTATCTCATTCGTTTCAAACTCCCTCTTTTCTCCTCCTCCTCCTCTTCCTCCTCCTCTTCCTCCTCCTCCTTCCCGTCTTTCATTCATTCTTTGCCTTCCTTCGCCTTCCTTGACTCTCTCTCTCTCTCTCTCTCTCTCTCTCTCTCTCTCTCTCTCTCTCTCTCTCTCTCTCTCTCTCTCTCTCTCTCTCTCTCTCTCTCTCTCACATTCTTCCAATTCTTTCCAATGCTTCACCCAACTTCTCCTTCTCCTCTTCCCCTCCTCGTCCTCTTCCTCCTCCTCCTCTTACCTTCATTCATTCCAGCATCTCCATCACCTCTCCTTCCATCTTCATCTCCTTTCTCTTCCTCTCTCCTCCTCTTGCATCTTTTCCTCCCCTTCTCTCTCTTCCTTTTTTCTTTATCTTCCTTTTAGTCATGCATTTCCCTCCTTCTCTATCTCCTCTCTTTCCAGTGTCTCTCCTTCTTTCTCCCTCCTGTCTCTCCCTGCAACATCTCTCCCTTCCCTCTCTCCCTCCAGCATTTCCCCTTCCCTCTTTCCCTCTTCCCCTCCTAGCATTCCTCCGTCCCTCTCCCTCCCTCTCCCTCATCTCTCCTCCCCTCTTCCTTTCCCCCTTTCTCTTTTTCCAGCATCCCTTCTTCTCTCTCCCCACCCCTTTTCTCTCCCTCCCTAGCCCACTCTAATTCTCTCTCCCCAGCATCTCTCTCTCCTCCTTTCTCTCCCCGTGTAGAAGAGAGCTCCTACTTTAATGCACTTGGGGCTATCTAAGGCTCCTCCTCTTTCCTCTCCCTCCTCCTCCCTCTCTCCCTTCTCTCAACAAAGGAGGGGAGGAAAGAAGGAAACCGGGAGGAAGGTAGGAAGGGAAGAAAAAATGAGGCAAATAAAATGATGAATGCGTGCTCGGAATAAATGAAGCAAAAAACAGTGGGGAGAAAGGAAGAAGAGAAGGAAGAAAGGAAGAGAGGATGATAGAAAGAAGCTTAGGGAAAGAAGATAAAGAAGAGATAGTTGTTGTAAATATGAAAGGAGAGTAAATATAAATCGGAAAGCAAGAGAAATATAGAAAGGAGAATGAGAGGAAGGAAGAATATTGAAAGGTGAACCAAAAAATCTTAGAAAAGTATAGAAAATCCAGCCCTGAGGTGAAAAGATAGATATAAAGGGAAGGGAAACAGAAAAAAAAGGAAATATATCACTGAACCTAACGTGATAAAAGGAATAACTACAGGATAGAAAAGAGGGGAAAGGAAGGAAAACTGGACATAGAAAGCTGAAATGAAGAAGATTATACAAAAAGAAAACTGGAGGGTCTGCAAAATGAAAGAAATGGAGGAAAGAAAACCGAACAAACAGAGGAAATAGAAAGCGGAAAACAGTGAAAGAATAAAACGAAAAAAAAAGACTGAAGAATTAAATATAGGAGAGACGAGAAATGAAAAGAAAACGAACCAGAGAGAGAGAGAGAGAGAGAGAGAGAGAGAGAGAGAGAGAGAGAATACACCGGAAAAAATAATAGAAAATGCAGGTAAGAAAAAATTTTAATCCATTTTTTTGTGTCGACTGCCGGAAAAACACAAAAAAATATTCTTCGTTTCCCGTCTTTGTTAACGGCTGCGGAAAAGTGAACCCTCTTAAAAGGCTAAACAAAAAGAGGGAGAGGACAAAGAAAGGAGCTCAGGCGAAAGAAAGTGGGAAGGAAGAGAAATAAGAGAGTGCTGAGGATGAATTAGAACTGAGAAAAGGCGAAAAAGAGGAAAAATGAAGGTTAATGAAAGCAATCTTGAGACAGTTGACGGAGAAAGACGAGAATAAGAGAGAGAGAGGGAGAGAGAGAGAAAGAAGAAATGAGAGAAAATGAGGGTAAAATAGAATCGAGAAAAGGCGAAAAAGGGGAAAAAGTGAAGGTTAATGAGAGTAATCAGGTAAAAGTTGACGGAGAAAGACGAGAATAAGAGAGATAGAAGGAGAGAGAGGAAGAGGAGAAATGAGGGAAAAGGATGATGAAATAGAATCGAGAAAAGGCGAAAAAGAGGAAAAAGTGAAGGTTAATGAGAGCAATCTTGAGACAGTTGACAGAGAAAGACGAGAATAAGAGAAATAGAAGGAAAGAGGAAGAGGAGAAATTAGAGAAAATGAGGGTAAAATAGACTCGAGAAAAGGCGAAAAAGAGGAAATAGTGAAGGTTAGTGAAAGCAATCTTGACAGTTGACGGAGAAGGACGAGAAGAAGGGAAAGAAAACGAGAGAGAGAATGAACAAATTAAAGAAAGGGGGAGAGAGAGAAAATGGGTGAAGAAAGAAAAGGTGAAAGAGAAGGTTAATGAGAGTAATTAGAGACCGTTGACGGAGAAAGACGAGAATAAGAGAAATAAAAGGATGGAGAGAACGAAGAAATGAGAGAAAAGGAGAGAGAGGAAGAAAGGGTGAAAAGAGAAAAGGCAGAAAAGAGGTAAAAAATGAAAGTTAATGAGAGTAATTAGCGAGACAATTGACAGAGAAAGACGAAAATAAGAGAGAAAACGAGGGAGAGAAAGAAGAAATGAGAGAAAAGAAGAAATAGAAAAGGGTTCAAAGAAAAAGAAATACTGAAAGAGGAGAAAGAGCAAAAAGAGAAACAGGCTGGCGTGGGAGGGAGATAAATAAATAAAAGATAGAAAATACAGCTAAAAGGATAAAAGGGATGGAAAATAAATAATAAAAACTGACAGGTGGGGAAGGGAAGGTATGAAAAATATGGAAAAGAAAACCAAAGAAAAAATAGATTGAAAAGGAAGGAAATACATAAAACAGGAGAGTGTGGGAAGGGAAGAAGAGAGGAGAAACAGACAAGAAGGGAAAGAAAAACAAAGAAAAAATAGATTGAAAAGGAAGAAAATACAGAGAACAGGAGAGTGTGGGAAGGGAAGAAGAGGAGGAACAGATAAGAAGGGAAAGAAAACCAAAGAAAAAATGATAAAGAAAAAAAATATGGAAAAGTGGGACAGCGAAGGAGGGAAAGCAGAGATAATGAGCAAATAAAGTGGGAAAGAAATACAAAAGAAAAATGATAAACAAAATATGAAAAAAAATTGAGGCGATGTGGAACGAAAATAAAAGTGAAGAAAAGACAATCGATACAAAGATGGAAAAGAAAGAAAATATAAACGATAAAGAAAAAATAAATAATGAAAAGAAAATCGATGAAAAGATGGAAAAGAGAGAAAATATAAATGATAAAGAAAAAATAAATGATGAAAAGAAAATCGATGAAAAGATGGAAAAGAGAGAAAATATAAATGATAAAGAAAAAATAAACGATGAAAAGAAAATCGATGAAAAGATGGAAAAGAAAGAAAATATAAATGATAAAAGAAAACATAAATGATGAAAAGAAAATCGATGAAAAGATGGAAAAAAAAGAAAATATACATAACAGAACGTGTGGGCGGGAAAGGAAAGATGAGGAACTGGGACGGAAAACAGAAAAAAAAAATATAAAGGAGAAGAAATATAAAGAAAAGCAAAACGTGTGGGAGGGGAAGAAGAGACGACAAAGAGATAAAAGGGGGAAGAAAGACAGAAATAGAAAGATGATAGGAAAGGAAATATATAAAAAGGAGACGATGGAAGGAAAATAAAATAAGCAATAAACAAAGAAAAGAAAAAGACTGAGAAACGAGGAAACAATAAAGAATCTGAACGTAGCGAGTGAAATAAAAAAAAGGAGATGAGAAGTAATATGAAGAAAACACTAAATATATTCTAACAAAACATCCACAAGATAACACATAAAGCAAGATAGCGTGTAATCTAAAGAAATACGAACGCACTAAACACACACATACCAAACAGTAACAAGAGAGTATTTAAACCAGAACAGTATGCCAGTGAAAGGGGATAGGCGAGAGCAGTGTATGATGACTGAGAATGAACAGAAAAAACGAGTCTTCAGCGCCGAGAGCCTTCATGAGCAAGTGAGCCGAGGAGGTTGAAGGGAGACGAGAGCTTGGCGGGCGAAGGCTTATTATAGAGGGCGTAATGAGCATGGGAGGAGCTGTAAGAGTGGAGGGATAGAGGGAGGGGAGAGAGATAGGGGAGAGAGATAGGGTGGGGGAGAGAGTGAGTGGGGGGAGAGAGTGAGTGGGGGGAGAGAGAGGGTGGGGGGATATTGTGAGAGAGAGAGAGAGAGAGAGAGAGAGAGAGAGAGAGAGAGAGAGAGAGAGAGAGATTATGCTTAGTCATCGTGTGAAACAAAACAATATTACAAACTTTCATTTAAGAGAGACGAGTCATATTTATCTCTACAAACCTTTACTAATTTTATTCTTTTCTATTTCCAGGTGGGTCACGGCTGAAGAGACCGAAAAACTGGGGATTTTGCAGGTTAAAAAAAAAGTTTGGTGTCTATATATTTGAATTAATAGTAAATGTTTGTATGAAAAAACTTAAATTATCAATGCTATTATTATTATTATTATTGTTATTGTTATTGTTATTATTGTTATTATTATTATTATTATTATTATTATTATTGTTATTATTGTTATTATTGTTATTGTTATTATTGTTATTGTTATTATTGTTATTGTTATTATTGTTATTGTTATTATTGTTATTGTTATTATTGTTATTGTTATTATTGTTATTGTTATTATTGTTATTTGTGGTAGTAATAAAAGTAGTATTCACAATGTGCCGGCAACAAGCGAACGAGTTAGAAAGAAAGAATCAAACACAGCGGCTTCCTGGCTGCACTCTTACATAATAAAATAGGATGTAAATAACCTGCGGAGACGACCTTCATGTTAATTGTGCTGGGGCCAAAACAAAACAAAACTACATATATATTGCATCGGAAAATACAAAATGTCGGAAAATATGAGAAAAAACATGAATATATATTTTTTTAGTTAGTAAATATTAAAGGCACACAGCAGATTGCCATAAAAGCTATCAGCAAACCATCGTAACCACAAAGGTCATCGAGGCTTTGATCGGAACATGGAACAAAAGACTCACTGAAAGAAGAAAGGAAAAATGAATAAAAACAAACTTGTAGAGAGAAAAAGAGAAAGATGTAGAAAGGTCAGGTCCCAGAATAGATGCAAAGGACAGACTGTTGACTAGGAAGTGGTGGAGGAGGAGGTGGAGTGGTGGAGCGGTGGTGGTGAAGTGGAGTAGTGGTGATGTTAGCGGAAGAAAGGAACAAGAGCCGAGGAAGTGTTGGCGTCACGTACGGGGCTTTAGGTTAGGTGGGTACAGTGTTAGGGGGGGCGGTGGGTGTGATGTTGATGCTAAGTGGTGGTGGTGGTGGTGGTGGTAATGACCGTGGCAGGAGTGAAGTTACTGATCCTATTACTGGTAGTGGTGGTGACGGTGGTGGTGGTGGTGGTGAGGGAAATGGAGGTGTTGCAGGATGTTGCCGTATAGTGCAGATATTGGTGGTAGTGGTGGTGGTAAGGGTGGTGGTAGGGATGATGGTTGTAGTGCTCAATCTTCGTGGTGTTGGTGAAATGGTAGTGATGGTTTTGTGGTGATGGTGGTTGTGGTTGTGACCGTAGCAGTGGTGGCGGTGGCGTTGTGGTGTGGGGGTGAAAGGGGGAGGGGGCAAAGCTGTTCAAGGCAGTAGTGGTTGCTTGATTGGTGGCGGGTGACGGGAGGTTGTGATTAGCGAAAGTGGTTAACGGTGTTGGTGTGGCTAGCGGTAGTGATGGAGGTGGTGGTGGTGGTGAGGTGGGGAGGAGGAAAGACGACGGAGGGGCGGGGGCGTGAAGGGGCATGTCAGGGTTTCGGAAGCAAGAGCAGCTCAAGGATTCACACGCGAGTCGAGGCGAGACCTGTGGCCCAGCGTTGACTCTGCAGAACTCGTGTTGACACCCCGCGGAGGAGGAAGATTATTTTGTTGGCGCCGAGGAGGGAGGAGTTGGAAGGAGGAGATTGAGGTGAGAGGGGAAGAAGGGAAGGAGAGGGGAAAGAGAGTGGGGAAGAGTGGGGGAGAATAAAGGGGGAGAGAGAAGCAGAGAGAGAAGCAGAGAGAGAAGCAGAGAGAGACACTGACTGAAGGTTCTGGCGATAAGATATTCAAGACACAAACATCATAATGAATAAACTAGTGTCTGTTACGAAAACAACCACCACCATCACCACCAACCACCAACCACCACCAACCACCAACCACTACTACTACTACTACTACAACTACTACCGTTATTTCAGTCTTTTATAGTTAGTTTCAACAATATAGAAGAAGTAAAAAAAATATAAATACCAGAAGTTTTATGGAGCTTAAAGTTATTTCGTCGGAACAAAAAAAAAAGGAAAAAAAAAGACTTATATCAGCGCTGCACTTTTTGCCAGGGACGGTTTTTCCTTTTTTTCTTTTTTAACGCCGTTACGCTTTACTTAATTTACGACTCGGAAATAATGAACCTCGACTTTTTTCTTTTTGGGCCACGGTTTCGGTTGTAGTCACCCTAACTAACCGCCCCTCCTTTTCTGCTTCTCCTCCTCCTCCTCCTCCTCCTCCTCCTCCTCCTCCTCCTCCTCGGTCACTTTCTTTCTCCTTCTCAACTCAACACCCATACCATCTCTCACCCCTCACCCCAGCCTCACCCTACCCATATCTCATTCTCTTACTGCCTCCTCACTTTCCTCCTCCTCCTTCTCCTTTTCTCCTCCCGTTCCTTCTTCTCCTCCATCACTTTCTTCCTTCTTTCCATCTCTACTCTTACCATATCTGACCCCTCACCCCAGTCTCTCCCTGCCCATATCTCATTCCCTTTCTGCTGTCTCGCTTTCCTTCCCTCGCTTCCTTCTCTCCTCCTCCTCCTCCTTCTCCTTCTTCTTCTTCTTCTTCTTCTTATTCTTCTTCTTCCCCCCCTCTCTCCTCCTCCTTCAAGTGTTCTCGTGTTACAGAAAACGCTGTGAAGGTGTGTTGTGTTGAACTTTTTTGGAATAACACATGAGGCTTGTAACTTAGGCCTCGGACCCACTACCATATCATGTAATGTGAGAGAGTGAAAGGGAAGGAGAAGGAGGAGAGAGGGAGGAGGGAGAGATGGAGAGAAAGAGGCAATAAAACAGAGGAAGATGAGACGGAGCGGGGGAAAAAAAAGTTGTATATTAATTTCTCCTAACATCATTCTCTCTCTCTCTCTCTCTCTCTCTCTCTCTCTCTCTCTCTCTCGACAACACTCAACAGATGGCGTGAGTTGCGTCTGGCGAGTTGTGTTGTTTAGCTCATCAGCACGAGGAGGAGGAGGAGGAGGAGGGGGAGGAGGAAGAGGGGGAGGAGGGGGAGGGTGGCCTTGATGTGGTCTGGCAGTAGTTTCGTTGGAGTTGAGTTTGTTCGGGTCATTGTTCCGTGTGTGTGTGTGTGTGTGTGTGTGTGTGTGTGTGTGTAGGCGGGTCCTTCGAGAAACTTAAACGCAGTAACTTTATTTTTTTCGAACTGTTTTCTTGATATTTTTTTTCTTCTGTATATTATTTCTCGATTTTCTTCTCTTGTTTTCTTTCGATTTTTATCACCGACTCTTTTTTTTCTTCTCATTTCCAACTATTTTAATTTTTTCATTTTTTATCATCTTCTAACGTTATTTTGTCCTATTGGGTCATTTTCCTTTATTTATTTTCTCTACATCATTTTCCTTTATATAATTCCTTCTTTTTTTTCTTTTCATTTCCAACTATTTCCATTTCCTCATTTTTTATCATCATCTAACGTCAATTTCTTCTTTAGTGTCATTTTCCTTTATTTCTTTTCTCTACATTTTCATTTATATAATTTCTTTTCATCATTTTCCGTAATTGCCTTTATGCTATTTTCCTTCACCTCCTCTCTCGACCTTTACTTATTTCCCCACTCCTCTCTGTTTCCATGTCTCCTCCGCTTCTAATTATTCTCCTTTCTCCTCCTGCTGTCCTCCTTCATCTCCTTTCTCTTTGTCATTCGTCTCCAGCTCCTCCTCCTCTTGCTAATGTGGTCACCTAATTTACCACCCTTCTTCCCTTCCTCTTCTTCCTCTTTCTCTTTCTTCTATCATTTCTCCTCTTTCAATCTACCCCATCTCCTCTTCCTCCTCTCCTCTCCTCCTCTCCCAGTCTCCCTTTCTCATCACCATTTCACCTCTCTTGGCCACCACCACCACCACCTCCACTGTCACCACCACCACCACCACCACCACCACCACCACCTCCACCTCCACCACCACCACCGTGTCACAATGAAATGTTGAGTGAATGGTGGAGTAATTAAGGCAATGGATGAGAGAGAGAGAGAGAGAGAGAGAGAGAGAGAGTTGGTTTGATTGTCTTTAATGTTTCCTCCCTCCAGCCTTTCGTCTCTCTCTCTCTCTCTCTCTCTCTCTCTCTCTCTCTCTCTCAGCCACACATTTATTTTCCTCTCTCCTCCGTAAGCTGCTTTAAAATTTCTCCCAAACTTTTCTCATCCGTTTCCTAATTGGTTGATCTCCTTGAACCTCGTCTTCCTCTTCTCTCTCTCTCTCTCTCTCTCTAACCACTTCTTTTTCTCCTCCTCCTCCTCCTCCTCTTACTTCTCTTCTCCGTGTTTCTCCTCTCGTTTTTTACTCCTTCCTCTTATTGCTATCGTCCATACTTTTTGACTTTTCTCTGTTTCTCTTTATTTTCTTATGAGTTTTTTTTAACCTCCGTATCACTCTTAGTCTCTGTTTTTTTTTTGTCTACCTGTATAATGTGTCTTCTATTCACCATTACTCCTTTATTTTCCCTTCCTTCTCCTTCTCCTCCTTCTTATTACCTCCTTTCTTCATTTCCTTTCTCCTTCCCTTGCTCTCATGTGCTTCTCTCAACAATGTTTTCTATCCTTTTCTGCTGCTTTTTTTTTTCTGTCATGTTCCAACTTTCTCACGCCTAATCTCCGTCTCTCCATCTCTTTTCATTATATCATTCCTTCATTTCCTCTGTTCTTCATTCTTCCCTCCTTCCATCTCTTCCTTTCCCTTCCTCTTTTTCATTCACCTTTCCCTCTTTCATTCCCTTCCTCCTTTCATTCTCTCCATCTCTTCTTCATTCGCATCCTCCTCTCCCTATCTTCACTCCCTCCCTCTCTCACTGTTCATCTCCCTCTCTCCCACCTGCATTCCTTCCCTCCACCTGCCTTTCCACTCTCTCTCCCTCCCTCCCTTCACCCACCTTCATTCCTTTCCTCTCCCTCCCTCCCTTCACCTCCCTCACTCCCTTCACCTATCTTCCCTCCATCCCTCTCTCTCCCTCCCTTCCCCCCTCTCGCGGCACCAGGCACTGACCCCGAGTCTCGGATATTGTGGGAGTGGCACTGAGGGCAGGATGTTGTGGTGGTGGTGGTTGTCGATGTGGTGGTAGTGGTAGTGGTGGTAATGGTGGTGATGGTGGTAGGTATCCATGCAACACTCATCCTAGCATGTATTAAAGAAGGCTTATGACTTTATTATTTATGTGGATGTTATTTTTTACTCATATTTTTCTTCACTTTTTTTTTGTTATTCAGTGTTTTTTCTTGATTTTTCTTGTTTTTCTTCAGTTCTTACTTTTTCGTGTATTTTTGTCTTCTCTCGTCTCCCTCCATTTCCATAATCACATTCTCTTCTCCCTCCTCCACCTCCTCGTCTTTTTGTTTATTTATATTTCAAACTTATTCTCGCTTCCTCCTCCTCCTCCTACTCCTACTCCTCCTCCTCTTCCTCCTCCTCCTTGTACGATGGATGTTTATTAAGTCTGTAAAAAAAAAGTAATGTTGCCTGTCATCACTCAGACGAGATAAAAAAAAAAATAGAAAAGGACAAATAAGATTCTCCCATTGTAAGTGAGGAGGAGTAGGAAAAAGAGGAGGAGGAGGGGGGAGAAGAAGGAAGAGGGGGCAGAAGGGGAGGAAAGGTGATGATGGGTTAATCCGATTCTATGCTAATAAGGAAGCACGTTACCAGGTGTTCCGGCGCTCACCTCCGGCTCAGGTGACTCCGATTAGACCGAGTCAGGTAACCCCGCCGTGGGAAAGGTGAAAAGAGAGGCGAGGGAGAGGCAGGGGAGAGGGGGAGAGGCGGGAGGAGAAGGCAAGGGAAGTGAGACGGGTGGGAGAGGAATGAAGAGGAAGGGAAGGGTTATGATGAGTTGGAAAGGGAGGGGAGAGGAAGGGAAGGCAAGGCAAGGAAAGGGAGAGGAAGGGAAGGGAAGGGAATGGTTATGATGAGTTGGAAAGGGAGGGAAGGGAGGGGAAGGGAAAGGAAGGAAAGGCAAAGCAAGGGAAGGGAGAGGAAAGGAAGCGAAGGAAAGAGGAAGGGAAAGAGGGGATGTGAAGGTGAGAAAAAAGTGGAGAAGGGAAGGAAAAGAAAAAGGGAGGGGAAGGCAGGAGAAGGGAAGGGAGGAGAAGAGAAGGGAAGGGAAGGGGAGAGAAGGGAAGGGAAAGGAGGGGAAGGGAGAGGAATAAAGGGAAAGTGAAGAGACGGGAATGGTAGGAAAGGGGATGAGTTGAGAAGGGAAGGAGAGACTGTAGAATGGAGGGGAAGAGAAGGGAAGGAAGGGAGACAGAGACTGGCATAGGTGTAGATAAAAGGAACGGAGAAGAGGAAAATGAAGGAGACGGACGGGAAGGGAATGAGAGAGACGTGACATGGTCGGACAAGAGCGGGAGGGAGGGGAAGGTAAGCACTCCGGGTCATGTGGGAGAGGTGAGGGAGCGGGGTGAGAGGTGAGAGCAGGGAGGAAGGGAGTGAGTGCGTGGGAGAGTGTGGGAGAGTGTTGCACTGAAGCGCTGAAGGCCAGTTACTCATAGTTGTTTTTGTTCATGCTTGTTGTTGCTGTTGGTGGTAGTGTGTGTGTGTGTGTGTGTGTGTGTGTGTGTGTGTGTGTGTGTGTGTGTGTGTGTGTGTTTGGAGCAAGCATGACACTACACACACCCCATGCTCCCCACTACCCCCCCCCCCCCCCCCCACACCACCACCACTCTCCGCCACCCTCGCTGCAAAATACTGCCCCGTGAGTGCCATTTGGTCACAGCTCGGTGCCAGGCTGTGCCACGCGCTTGTTAACACCTGTGCCATGGCCCTCACCAGCTGGCAGGGCTAAGAGGGAAGAGGAGGGGGATGGGGGAGACTGGATATAAAGGGAGGGGATGATGAAGCAAGAAAAATAATGAGGAAAAATAAGAGGAGATTGGGGTAGAGAAGGAGGTAAGATGTGCCTTCTGTCCTATAAGCTGACGGAGAACAAGAAGATAGAGAGAAGGATAGAAGGGAATGAAGAAAGGAAAAGGTAAGAAATAAGGAAAAAGGAATAGAAGAATAACATAAAGAAAGGAAGAAGGGTAGGGAAAGCAAATGAGATTAAAGAAAGCATGGAGGAAAGGAAGGACGAGAAGGGGATTCGGGAGGAGGAGGAGGAGGAGGAGGTGAGAGATATTTCTTTCTTGTCTAAAAATGATTTCAAGAGGCACAAGATTACTCTCCCGCCATTCCAAAAGGCTCTAATTAAATTCTCTTGTGTTGCTGCCTCTCAAAACTCCCGACACTTGAGAGAGAGAGAGAGAGAGGCAGAAACAGAGACACAGACAGACAGACACAGACAGACAGACACAGACAGACAGACACAGACAGACAGACAGAGACACAGACAGAGACACAGACAGAGACACAGACAGAGAGAGAGCGCGGAGGACAAATTATTACGTCACCTGAGCAGATGTTGGAGGGAAGGAGGGAAGGTGTTCAGTGTTGTTAGCAAAAGAGGGACTCCTATTACGGAGGCAAAAAAAACGGAGGCAAGGAGACCAGGGAGGGAGGGGGAGGGAGGCAAGAAAGAGGAGGAGGAGGAAGAAGAGGAGGAGGAGCTGAGGGTAGGCGTGCAGAGGTGAGAAGGGAAGGGAATGGTTGAAGAAAAGAAAGAATAAAAAAAGGAAATATTGATATGGGAAAGGAAAGGAAAGGAGAAAAGATGAAAAAATAAGGTAGTTTACATGAGAAAGAGGGAAGGAGGGAACAAGGAAAGGGAGAGATGAGGAAGAAATGGGTCGTGAGAAGAGAGGAAAGAACATCTGAAGAGGAAACTAAGAAGAAGAAGGAAGAAGAAGAGAAACTGAATAGAAAGGCAATTTACAAGAAAAAGAGGGAAGGAGGGAGGGATAGAAGGATGAGGAAAGAAAGGAAGAGGTAAGGGAAGAAAGGAGAAAAAGAAGAAAGGTAAATAAATGAAGAGAAGGAGGAGGAGGAGGAGGAGGAAGTGAAGGAGACGAAGACAGGAATAAGAAACGATGGAAAGAGAAAGAGATGATAAGGAGAGGAAGAAGATGAGTTTGTGAAAGATGAGAAGAGAAGAATAAAATGACAAAAATAAGAAGTCTGAGGAAAGCGGAAGAAGGATAAAAAAGAAGAAAACAATGACTGAAGAGAAGTTTGGTAGTGGAAGAGGGATTAAGAAGGCGGAGGAGGAAGAAGAAGAAGAAGAAGAAGAAGAAGAAGAAGAAGAAGAAGAAGAAGAAGAGGAGGAGGAGGAGGAGGAGGAGGAGGAGGATAGATAAAGATTAAAGAAGGTTGAATAAGGATGAAAAAAAAAATACTGAAGGACTGAAAGAGAGAAGGATTAAAGAAGAAGAGGTGGAGGAGGAGGAGGAGGAAGAAGAAGAGAAGCCAAGAGGAGAAAACGAAGGGGGGGGGGAAGGGGGGACAAGGCAGTGAGACCAGATCGTAAGAGGATTAAACAGAACGAAAGAGGATGAAGAAGAGGAGGAAGAGAAGTCGCTTTTAATCCACACACTTGTCTCTCTCTCTCTCTCTCTCTCTCTCTCTCTCTCTCTCTCTCTCTCTCTCTCTCTCTCTCTCTCTCTCTCTCTCTCTCCTCCGGCTCCTCTTCCTCCTCCTCTTCTTCTTCCTCTTTTTCTTTACTGCTTTCTCCTTCTGCTTGTCGTGATCCTTCTCTGTCCTTTTTTCCCTTCTTCCCCATTCTCTTGTTCATCCTTTTCTTTAATATTTTTTTTATCTCCTCCTTCTCGTAACTCATCCTCCTCTGTCCTTTCCTCCTTCTCCTTTTCCTCAGTTTCTTTTTCCTCTTTTTCATTCTTTCTTTACTCCTTTTTCAACTCCTCTTCCTCCTTCTCGTAACCCTTCTTCCTCTTTTTCCTCTTTCACCTCCTTCTGTTTCTATCTCCTCCTCCTCCTCTGTCCTTTCCTCCTTCTCCTTTTCCTCAGTTTCCTTTTCCTCTTTTTCATCCTTTCTTTACTCCTTTTTCAACTCCTCTGCCTCCTTCTCGTAACCCTTCTTCCTCTTTCCTTTCCTCCCTCACCTCCTCCTGTTTCTGTTCCTCTTCTTCATCCTTTCTTGTACTTCTCTTTCCAACTTCTCGTGATCCTTCATTCTGTCTCTTTTCTCCTTTTGCTTCTGATTCTGTTCTTCATCCTTTTCCCTTTTCCTGTTTCCTCCTCCTTCAAATGTCTTTCCCTTTTCCCAAGAAGCAAGACGCACACACTAATAAGTTTCCTCCATATTGACACGCCTCTTTCCTCCCTTCCCATAATTCCTCTTCTCCTTCTTCACTCTTCTCCACCCTTTGTCTATCTTCTTTGCCATTCATCAGTCTCCTCCTCCTCTTCTTTGTCCTTATTTCTCTACGCCCACATCTAAAGGCTTGTGGTGGATTCCTATTTCTCTCTCTCTCTCTCTCTCTCTCTCTCTCTCCCTCCTTTTTTTCTATCATCTTTCCTACCCTTCTTTTTCCTTTCCTTTCCTTCCCTCAATCCCTCCCTCCTCTTCCACCCTTTCCTTCCTTACCCTCCCACCCTCGCTCCTTCCATCTTTCCTACTCTCCCTTTTCCTTTCATTCCTTCCCCTTCCTTTCATTCCCTCCCTTCCTCGTTATTTTCTACCTTTTCCCTCACAACCTCGGTCCTTCCTTCCTTCCCTTTATTTTCCTTTCCTTTCCTTGTCTTCCCTCACTTTCTCTTTTTCTTCCTCAGTTTCTATTACTTGCCTCCTGCCCTCGTTTCTTCCTTCTTTCAGACCGTTCTTTTCCTTTCCTTTCGCCCCCTCCCTTCAGCGTAATCTCTTTGGAGCTGCTGCCTAACCTGAAACCCAGAAGCCGGAAAGCTAACAGAAAGACTTAGTATAATCTTCTTTCATAAGTGGAATCAAATGCTCTTCGCTAAGCGGATTACAGAACAAGCTAAATACTTTTGAAAATTCTCTGTCTGCGCGGCGTGTGTGCAACTTTAAAATTAAACGGATCCGAAATTTTAGATTCTGGGGCATTTGGGGTTTTGGTATGCCGTGTGGTGTCGGTGTCTGTCTGTCTGTGTGTTTGTGTGAATGCTCTACTTTCTACCACTTGTGACCGCCTCTAAAACATTACGGAGCTGTAGTTTGATGATGTCCTTTGCTTTGTAGTGCCTGTCTGTCTGTCTGTCTGTCTGTCTGTGTGAATGCTCTATCCCTGGCTGTGACCACTTCCCCCAAAAAGACATGGGAAGGATCAAAAAGGTCCCTAATTGGCTTATCTAGATCCGTATTGATTTCACCGGGCTGACCTTGGCTAGATCTGTCATGTAAGCTGAATGTTTTGACTCCCTGCCTCTCCGCCTCACAGACTGACCACGTGTAAATAAATGCATCAGGATCACGGTTCTACATATTAAGGGTCTCGGATTCGCTTAACTGGCTGGATCTGAATGGATTTGACCTGACTTACCTTTGTTAGATCTTGTTATGCAATTGCTTGGCTGTCTACCTATCTACCGATCTGTTTACCTCTGTCTGATTGTCTACTCCTTTGCCTGACTGTACCTCCCTGTCTGACTGTCTACCTTTCTGTCAGCCTGTCGACCTCTCCCTGACTGTCTATATGTCTACCTCTCTGTCTGATTGTCTACTCCTTTGCCTGACTGTACCTCCCTGTCTGACTGTCTACCTTTCTGTCAGCCTGTCGACCTCTCTACCTGACTGTCTACCTTTCTGTCTGGCTGTTTACCTCTCTGTCTAACTGTTAACCTCTCTTCCTGACTGTCTACTCCTTTGCCTGACTGTAACTCTGTCTATCTACATACCTGACTGGCTGTACGCACCTGTCCGTTCGCCTGTTTACCTGTCTGCGATCCCTCATGAAAAGAGCATCAGAGGGAAAGGTCACAACATGATTTCAATATGGTGTCAATGGCTGATCTTTATTTTTTCTCACCCTGACTCGGCTAATCCTGTTTGTGGTTGTTTGCCCTTGACTTAGTGTTCTCCTTCTCTCTCTCTCGTCCCTTTTTTGATGAGGAATGGAGCTTACGTGCTTGATCTTAATCCGCTTTGCCTTCCTCAGTATCGAACCATAGTTTTTATGTTTATTTTTCGGTATTGCATTGCTTAACCTGTACTTTTTTTTGCTCTTTTTTTTTTTTTACAGCAAAGGAGACAGTTCAAGGGCGTAAACAAAAATAAAACAATGACAAAAAAGCCCGCAACAGGATCATCATTTCTGGTCTTTTTTTATAATGTGGTTTCTTTTCTTTGTTAACATGTTTTTTTTTCATTTTTACTCTAACTTTTTTTCTGGACTTTTCCGTCACACTCACACGCACTCATACAAGTCTTTCCTTCTCTAAACTCTTATTATGGAGTCTTATTCAGTGTATCTCTCTCGTCTATCACAGTCCCCCCCCTTTCTCTCTCTCTCTCTCTCTCTCTCTCTTACCCTTCTCATATTACTTATTATATTTTGTTTACCTACCTGTTTGCTTTTCCATCCCCTTCTCCCCTCCTCTCACACTCCCTCATCTCCTTTCCATTCTAATCTCCTACTTTTCGTCTCCCTCTTCTCCCCTCCTCTCACTCCCCCTCCTAATCTCCCTCTCCCTCTAATCTCCTCTACTTTGCTTCTCCCGCCTTAACCTGACCCCCTTTTTAACCTTTTGTCACCCTTATTTGTGTTCCTATTTTCTTATTTATCTATTTATTCCATTGTCCTCCTTTTCTCTACTCTTTTTCCCTTTCATTTCTTATCTCCTTTATTTGGTCTTTTGTTTCCTGTATTGTTTATGTGTTTCTTTCATTCTTTTTTGCTTCTTGTCCATTTTTTTACTTTCTCTTCCTTGAATCTTTATTTTCCTTTGCACTCACTCCTTCCTTTGCTCCTTGTCATATCTAATCGGTCTCTTCGTCTTCCTCCTCTGTCTCTTCCTTCTCCTTACTCAATTTCCCTTTCCTTTGCTTCCTTTTCCTTTTCTGCATGTCTCTCCTGTACCTCTTCTTCGTCCATCTCGTCACGTACAGCAAAAGTAGAGTGGGAAGCATTTCGATATCGGACAATACTTTCTGCTGCCTGCTTCTCCATGCATCCCAATCTCCCTTTCCTCCTCCTCCTCCTCCTCCTCCTCCTCCTCAGCGTTGCAGCCGCTCCTCACGTTCTTCACGGCCTCAATGTAACAGTTTACGCCTCGCCGGGAAGCCTCACGAGCGCTACACTTACTTTGTTTTCATCTGTTTTACCTTTACTTGGCGTCTTCACTTTCTCACTTGTTGCCTCCTCCTCCTCCTGCAACTATTTTTTTCTTTTTTTTTTAATTTTATCTTTCCCGTTTTTTTTTGTTTTTCCATCGTTAGTATTGAAATCCAGGTCGGTTTATTTTGATTTTTTGTGTCATTTTTATTTATTAGTTTTTTCTTTTTTAGCTGTGACTTCGTTGTTTTTGCGATTCCTTTTTATTTATTGTGAGAAAGGAAATACAGAAGCTAGTTTTTTTTTTTTTTGGGGGGGGGGAGGCGACTGGGTTTCCAATGATTTCTTTCTTCCGGTTTCTTAGTTTCAATATTTATTTTATCTAAGTTGTTTTTTTATTTTTTATTAATTGGGAAGGAAGTGTGCTGTCTTCTTCTTTTCCCTCTTGTTCTTTTTATTCTTATCATTATTGTCATCAAGCATTATCAGTTTCCCTTTTTTTCACCTCATCATTCTTTCCCCTTTCCACAGGTACGTAATGGAACGGAAAAAACGGTTGCATGTTTACCTTTGCCTGGCCGCGTCTCACCTGCCCATCGCCGCCTCTGTCTCTCTACATCATCAAAGTCAGTAACCTGTACCCAGTGTTGCTCCGTTTTATGTGATTACCGGTGATTCCCATTTGTGCTTCCTGTAATTATAACGGCAAATAATTATCATCGAATTTAATCACCGCAATCAAAGGTATAATCGCCATAGAGCGTCATTTGGGCCATTGCGATGGCCGTTTGTTATTTTTCCAAGTGGATTGAGGCTCGCCCTTTAAAATCGAAGGAAGCTGTAGAAGTGGCTCGGTCGAGCGCAGCAACGGAACAGTTCAAAATCTTCTTCGAACTCTGAGTGATCGACGTGAAAACTGGGATAAATGTTTGCACGGCGTCTTATTTGCAGTGAGGTAGGTAGTATCAAGGTAAACCTGTGAGTTCTTGTCGAAACGTCTGTGTGTACTGTTATTAGTTTTTGAATTGCATTGTTTCTTTTTTAGATCTACAGTCCAGGCCTCCACGAGGTTTTCACCATTCAAGATGTTATATGGCCGAGAACCTGTCCTTCCCATCGATGTGGACCACGAGTTCGCTGACTGCACCTCCGATCCTGAATTTGAGGAGTCTGACTTCCATTCTACACTCTCAAAGCTCGAAATATTACGTATATTTTTTTTCATGCAAGAGGGAGTAGCTGTATACATATGCTATATATATTTTATATACAGGCTACACATGTATAGTATCTTTATCCATACATAATGTAATATTTATATACACTAATCGATAATAATATTATGTTACTACAAGAGTATTTTATCTTACAGGATGTTGTTTTCAAGAAAGCTGATGCCAACATTGAGCGAGCTCAGGCAAAACAGCAAGCTGATTTTGCAAAGAGGCGATACAAACAAAAGAATTTCATCGTGGGTGACAAGGTGTTGCGTTACAACCTCCGCAGAGCCGACAGAAAAGGAGGCAAGCAAACCGATCCATGGGACGGTCCCCACGAGGCGGCTCAAGTTTGCGAGAAGGGGATGTACTGTCTCATTAAGTCATCCACGAAAGTCACTCTCAAGACGAAAGTGAACGGATGCAACCTGAAGCCCTTCTTCGAAAGCACTCCAGAAGCTTTACCACCGACTCCCTAAGTTACGTCATCACCGCCATCTCCAAGTGTCCAAATAGTCGGGGTTCAGCAAGCGGAGATTACTGACAAGTTCTCTCCATTAACGGTTGCAACGCAGCGAGCAATCTGCAACAACTCTGGTGGACGTCTGGTATTCAAGAAAATATCAGGTCCATCCGGAAACAAAATAAGACCTTCAAAAACACCATCGAACCTCTTGCCGTTGAAGCAATTGAAGGTGACGGAAATTGTCTTTTCCGTGCATTGTCATGTGCCAACACTGGAGAAGAGGACCAACACGCCGTTGTCAGAAGCTTGATATGTGACTTCATTGCCAGCACTGAAAACATCAAAGTTGAATCAATGCGTCAGAATAAAGTGTTGGGAACAGCAACAGAGATGTCAGCAGCAGCCAACATGTTCCACGTGAATGTATGTGTGTGGGCAAAGTTCGGTTCTCTGCACACATGGCTTATACATAGGCCGAAATGCAGAGAAGTAGTAAACGAGTCAGTGTACCTCGACAATAAAGCAGGCAACCATTTTAATGCAGTTATTCGTGTGTAATGTGCACATGATTAGTGATTAGCTTTTGGATGGGAGACATTAATGTACCGTAGTGTGATTACTGATTAGTTTTTGTATGGGAGTCAACATCAATAAATCTTTTTCATCTACTACTGTGAGTCACCTGATGGGGAGTCATATGAAACCAATTTCACTTGACTGGGGAGTGCTTTAAAACTAGTTTCTAGGGGGAGTATCCTGAAACGTCTACACCGGCAGTCATCTCCGCCTTGGCTTATGTAATCACCAACGTCCATGAACACAATGGCCGCCGCGCGAAATAATGGCCGTCACTATCCTATCTGTGTCGGCCTTTCAGCTCCCGTCCTGGTCGCGTGTATAGAGCCGTCACCATCATTGCTGTTCTGGTACCTAGCTAATGACTCGCTGTATAAAGTCGTCAAAACTCGTAGTAATCCCCGTGGTCGTCTAACAGCCATCGTAAGTTTCTCAGCTCTTCGTCGTCATCGCCATAAAAAAGTCACCCTCCTGCTTCACGGTTTCAATATTTATCATTATCAGTCATCATTATTCACTAGTATCTATCACCTATTATCTTTATTTATCAGTAGTATTTAGAAGCCACCGAACATCACCATATTTTCTATTACGAAGTCGTTATACCTCACAAATCATAAACACACATCTATTAATGCCACATCTTCTATTATACAATGTCAATACCACTTCTATAAACAGAGATCACCACTTGTGTCCATATACAGTCGTCACTAACATAATACCACCGCCTTCAGTAATCTCAGCTTAATATCTTTCCTATCCTCCCCACAATTACGCCGTCTACTTAGTATCATTGTCTAATACTGTTAACCGTAGTAATTCCACAACTAACTGACAATCCATCTCTCATCACTTTGCATCACTTCCCAATCATCGCCCTAACAAGCCCAGTCACCAGTCTTCCTCGTCTTAAACAGTCACCATCACTACCATCGCAACCACTAACCATCACCATCAACTGTTCACTCACTATTCCCTTCTTCCTCATTTTAAAGTCCTTCACCATCCCTTACCATATACGCAGTCACCATTACTACCACTTCCCATCACCATAGCCTGTCCGTACCATCCAGTCTCTTCACCATCCCCAAATTATCCCCTTCATCTCACCCACCAGTCACCTCCACCACCAGCAACACCATCACCCACCACCATCGCCTGTCAGTACAATCCATTCCCTTCACCATCCCTTCACCATCCCTTCATCATCCCTTCATCATCCCTTCATCATCCCTTCACCATTCCCGTAACAATCATAATCCCGGGCCAGTCTTGGAGCACACGTGACAGAGCTGTTTTTCCACTCAGCGCGAGCTTGGAAATAATCAAGTCCCAATTAGCATACAATAATGGGGCACAATCTCCTCTCATAATCCACTAATTACAGAACACAATTATATTTCCTCATTAGCATACAATTACGGTTCGTGATGACGGATGTAAACAGGTTCCGTCGGCCCCGTTTTTTCCTTGTTTTAATTCGTATGGTTTGTGTTTGTAGTGTGTGTGTGTGTGTGTGTGTGTGTGTGTGTGTGTGTGTGTGTGTGTGTGGCAGACTCAAAACGCCACAATTCTACAACGTATCTACTTGGCTATGCTCTCCCAGGTCCTATTGTCTTTCATCCAGCTTCCTAATGAGAGAACGAACACATGTTTTTCACGTACGATCTGAAGAGAGAAAAATATGATGAAAATATGGAGTGGGAAGCAAGGATAATGTACGTAATGGAAGGAAAAAAACAAACAAGAAAACAAGGAGGAACGGAGAGAATGGGAAGTGAATAAAGAATTGAGAAGTGTAGAGAAAATGAGAAGGAAGTGGAGGGAGTGGAAGAAGATGTAGAAGAACAAGAGTAAGAGGCACACGAAGTTGATAATGACGCCCTAAACATGCTGCTTTAAAAAGGAAAACGGAGGATGATGACAAAAACAATCTCGGGTACTAAAACAACCAGTAAAAAAAACAACATAATAAGACAGACAGAGAGGGAAGCTAAAAACATAACCAGGGCCGGAATTATAAACAGGGGAGTCGGAGTAATGAGAGGAAAATGGAAATCTGAAAAATTTTAATTATGGGGGCAGCGAACTTTTAATGATTATGAAACGATTTTTAATGAGATTTGAGATGAGAGGCGAAGAGCCGGCGCCGGGGAGTTGTTGATGGCTGGAGAGTGTTTTCAAGAGTGTTTTCAGGAGGCGCGGGCCCTTTCACTGTTCTTTATTCATATATTATCACAGTCTTCTCTTTTATATATTGAGAGAGAGGGAGAGGAAGGCAAAGATGTGGAAAGCTTGTCTGAGGATAAAGATTAAGTTAGACGGTGTGTATGAACGTGTTTTGGGGTCCGTGTGTGTGTGTGTGTGTGTGTGTGTGTGTGTGTGTGTGTGTGTGTGTGTCCCCTTGCGTGCGCGTGTATGTATCTCTGTATGTATGTGGGCGTGTAAGGTTTTGCATGAGCGTGTATGTATGTACGTCGGCATGTGCGTGTGTGTGTACGTGTGTAGGTGTGTGCGTGCTTCCATGTGCGTGTTTTGAAAATCTGGAAGAAGAGGAGGGAGTTTTTTTTGCCGCTTCAAGCAGTAGTGCCCATAAAAGTTGTTCATCGCTTTCCCTCTTTTTTTTTTCTCTCTCTCTCTCTCTCTCTCTCTCTCTCGTACCCTATCTCTCTCAGGTATAAACCATCGCAACAAATTACCCGAGTCTTACCTTACGTCTCTCAGGTTCAAGTTTTGGAAGATTATCTGCTTGTCGATTTTCCTTTTAATGTCGGGTTCTGTAGTTTTCGTTTCGTTCCCAGCGTGTTCCTCTCTCGCATCCTTGGCAATGATATCTTTAATGTACTTAGGTTAGAGTGGTAATGTTGTTTTAAACTCGAGATTTCTTTATTTTCTACTTTCGATCCTTGTTTTTCTTTCTGTATTTTGTTTCACCTTCCTTTAATCTCCTCTAATTTATTTTTCTTCCCATGTCTTATTATTTTTGCCTTTCATTCTTCTGATTTCTTTTTCTTCACTATTTTTTCCGTTTTAATGATTTCCTTTCTTCTCTTCCTAACTTGTACCATTACGCTCATTCTTTACCTTCCTTCTGATACTTTTCCTTTTCTTTCAGTATCCATAACCCACACTTCATTGGTACCATCCCATGTATTGCATTCCACTTCTCTACACTGATACAACTGCTATTCCATCCTCTCCTGCTACCCAATCCTCTTGAAACCCATCCTGCACCTCCTCCTCTTCCCTCTCCTTCTATTCCTGCTCCTCTTCGTCGCTATTGTTGCTGTTGCTCGCATTATCACGCAGCGCAGTGTCCAGCACCTAACAAGTCACTCAGCTTCATGTGTGTGTGTCTGTGTGTTGGAGGAGGACGAGGATGGGAGAGGGGCAGGAGGGAGGAGAATAGACCGGGGTGTGGGTGAGGTCTCTGCGCGGACACAAGCCAGGTGTAGGTGTGTGTAGTGCTGTGTTAAAGGTGTAGGCATGCAAGGGCGGTGTGGAGGGAGAGGCTGGAGGGGACTGGGGTGAGGAAGGAGGAGGGTGAGAGGGGAGGAGAGAGAGAGAGAGAGAGGGCCGCCTATCAGTCTTTAAGATTCACACTGTTCCCTGGACCCTCACTTTAAAGATATATGCTGGCTTCATGAGGAAGAGGAGGAGTAGGAGAGGAGAGGAGGAAGAATAAAAAGAAGAGAATGAGACGGAGAAGCTGAATGGAGTGCCAGAAGTGAATAAAGGGCATAGGAAATCGTAGATGAAGAAAAAGCTGAAAGAAAGGGAAGGAGGAGAGAGAAGAGGAGATGGTGGAGGAAGGAACGACTTGGAGGACGGAAGATTTAGGGTAATGGAAGAGGAGGAAAAGAATGGGACAGAGACACGGACATATGATAAGAGACATGAGACAGGAGAGTGGCGGTGCTGTGAGATGAGAGAGAGAGGAAGAGAGGTAGGGAAAGGGAGACTGAAAGTGAGACCGAGAGAGACATACCCCCTTCCTCCTCCCTCTCACATCCAACACATAAGCTATTCATTAGGCAACCTTTATCACTGGCCGGACAAAGGACGAACAAGAAAACCGCATTACGTTGTCAACCTTTCTCACGCTATTCATTTCACGGCCGATCAGGTGCAGCCAGTCCTTTGCATCCCAGGTGAAAAAATAACTAGCCCTGACCTGGCACAAAAATGGAAAGGTAAGGAACGAGAATAATATCACCAAATGAGGAAAGAAAACATGTAAAAAAGGAGTTATATAGTAAGATCATAACTCAAAGGCTGATTAAAGATAAGTTATACAGGTAGGAGAATATAAGGTATGTGCTAGGAAATAAAGGGATGGGAAACGGAAATCATAAAGAAGAATCAAAACCCGAATGATGTTGTAAATATAAATAACACAGGTAATAGAACAAAACAGGATAAACACTAGGAATGAAAAGAATATACAGCAGAATCACAACCCGCATACAAACATAACTAGCAAGATAATGGAACAAAATAAGGAAAATCTCAGAAAAAAATTGGGAGTATCGATGAACGCCGTGACCCGCGTAAAATATTGACTGGCACCATTGTATTTGCTTAGTGCCATTGGCGTGCTATGAAGCGTGGCATTCTCTGGCACCGCTTGGCACCTCCAGACCCCGGATATTAAAGCCCGGGACCTCGAGGCCACAGGAACACAGGGACGAGGGAACGGAAGGGGGAAAGGGGAAGGAAGGGAGAGGGTGGAGGAGGAGTGGACGAAGACGAAGGCGGAAGGGTGTGACGTGTAGGAAGGGAAGCAGCGGAGGGCGGAAAAGGGAAGAAGAGAATGGGAAAGCAGGGAAACACGAAGGCACATGTGAGGAGAAAGAGGGAAAACTGAAATGGAAGAGAAAAAGGAGAAAACATTGGAAGAAAAGAAAAACAAAACAAGAGAAGCAGTGGAGAAGGGAAAATTTTAATAGGAAAATAGGGAAAAAACGAAGGTATGCGTGAGGAGAAAAAGGAAAAACTGTGAAGAGTGGAAGAGAAAAAAGGAGAAAACATTGGAAGAAAAAAAAGCAAAAGAAGAGAAGCAGTGGAGAAGGGAAAATTGTTATAGGAAAACGGGGAAACACGAAGGAGAAGAAAAACTGTGAAAGGTGAAAAGGTAGACAAGAATGAAATGGCGAGAGAGAAAAAGGTTATACTGGAAGAAGACCAAAAGAAGAGAAGCCGTGAAGGGTGGAGGAGGAAAAAAAGAGAATGGGAAAACTAGAAAACTCGAAGGCATTGGAAAAGAAAAAAAGAGATTTGTGGAAGGTGGAAGAAAAGGCAAAACAAGGATGAGAAAACGCATCGCAGAAAAAGGTGGAAGATATTTGAAGAAAGGAAAACAAAAGCGAAGCGGTGGAGGGTGCAGAAGGGTTTGAAGAGAATGGGAAAACAGGGACACAAAAAGATACATACGAGGAGAAAAAGGAAGAAGTGTGGAGGATGGCAGAGAAAAAGAAGGTGAAAGACAATAGAGGCAAAGCAAAGCAGAAGAACGCAAGGCAAAAATGAGGGAAAGGTGGAGGAGAGAAAAAGAAAATGGGAAGACAGGGAAAGACAAAGGAAAAATGTCGTAGGTGGTAAAGAACACATGGACGAAAAGACGAAAGATAAAAATAAATGGTGAACAACATAGGAAGAAAAAATAAGCAAACGGAGAAGAGGAGTGAAGAAGGGTGGAGGAGAGAGGAAGAAAATGGGAAGACAGGGAAAAACAAAGGTAGGTATGAGAAGAAAAAAAAGGAAGAGAGAGAGAGAGAGAGAGAGAGAGAGAGAGAGAGAGAGAGAGAGAGAGAGAGAGAGAGAGAGAGAGAGAGAGAGAGAGAGAGAGAGAGAGAGAGAGAGAGAGAGAGAGGTGACAGACATAAGAAGAAAATAAAAGCAGTGAAGAATATGAAGAAAAAAACACGAGAGGGAGTAAAAAGCAAAAATAGAAGCAACAATGGATAAAAAATAAGAGAACTGTGGAAGGTGGGAAAAACAGACCCGTGGCAAGGATGAAAAGAGACGAGAGAGAGAGAGAGAGAGAGAGAGAGAGAGAGAGAGAGAGAGAGAGAGAGAGAGAGAGAGAGAGAGAGAGAGAGAGAGAGAGAGAGAGAGAGAGGTGAAAGACATAAGAAGGAAAGAAGACCAAAAGAAAGGAAACATTCAAGAACATGGAAAAAAAACTCGAGATGGAATAGACAGCAAACAACAACAACAACAACAACAACAACGAAGAATCAGAACAAAAATGTCGAAAATGAAAAGTGAAAAGAGACATAGAAAGAAAAGAAAAAAAAGAAAAAGAGGAGAAACAGTGAAGAACATGGAAAAAAAACACGAAGAAATAGATTGCAAATAGAGGAAAAGCAAGGAAAGATCAGATAAAAAGGAGAACTGTGGAAGGTAGAAAAGAACAGGAGGGAACGAAAAAATAGGAGGAAAAGACACGAGAGAGAGAGAGAGAGAGAGAGAGAGAGAGAGAGAGAGAGAGAGAGAGAGAGAGAGAGAGAGAGAGAGAGAGAGAGAGAGAGAGAGAGAGAGAGAGAGAGAGAGAGAGAGAGAGAGAGAGAGAAAGATAGTGAAAGACATTGGGGGAAAAGAAAAACAAACAAAATAAAGAAAGAGAGAGAGAGAAGCAGTGAGGAATATAGAAAGACACGAAGGGAATGGAAAGCAAAAAGAAGAAGAAAAAAAATAGCAATAAGGAAGAAGGACCAAAGACGAACGTAAAAGAAAGTGTGGAAAGAGAACGAAAGATGAAACGAAAGGAAGGGAATGAAAAGTTTGTGAGAGAGAAAGAGAGAGAGAGGAAGAAAAAACAAAGATGACTAGAAAAAAAAACAGGAAATAATAATGATAATAATAACGATGAAGAAAAAAAGCAGATAAATAAAATAAATAAAACACAAGATAAAAGATGAAAGAGTATGTAAGGACGGCAGGAAGGGAGGGAGGGACGGCGATGCAAGGCAAGGAGGAAATGTTGATGAAAGTTGAAGGAAAACAACGAAACCAAGGGCGTAGGAGGAAAAGAAAACAGGAGTGAAAACATAGAACTGGGTATCTGGCGTAAGGAAAGGTAGCAGGGAGAGAGGAAGGGAAGGGAGAAGGAAGGAAGAGGATAAAGGAACACACAAAGCAAAACAGGGGAGAGTGCAGCTTAAACGGAAAGAGGAGAAAACAACATAGACACAGACGGGAGGGCGTGGAAGAAGGGGAAGGAGAGAAAGGAGAGAATAAGAAGAAAAAGAAGGAGGAACAGGTGGAAGAAAGCCAAGAGGGAGGAAAGGAGAAGAAAGGTGCAAAGGTTTACCGAAAGATGAAGAAAGGAGGAGAGGAAGGAAGAAAGGATGCGTATACGAAAAAGGAAGAGAAAGGGAAGTGAAAGAACGGAGAAGGGTGTAACTGAAAGACGACTGACGAAGAAGAGATTAAGAAATAAAGGAAGAACGGAGGAAAACAATAGCATGTGCAATGTGGCTGACCAAAAGATGAAGAAAAGGAGAAAGGGAAGGAAGAAGAGAAGATACGGAAAGAGGATAAAAGCAAATCACAAGAAAGAGAAAGAGAAGAAGGAGAAGCGAAAAAAAAAATGAGAACGGAAGTGCTTGCAGACTTATCGAAAGGGAAAGAAAGGAAGGAAGGAAGGGAGGAAAGAATAAAGAAAGAGTGGAAGGAAGGAAGGGTATGTAGGAGGAAGGAAGAAAGGAAAAAGAAAGCAGAGGAAAAGGAGGAAAGAGTGGAGAAAGAGAAAAAAGGAGGAAACAGGAGAGGGTAAGTAGGAAAAAAGAAGACAGAAATAAATAAAAAAATAGTAAAGCAAAATTAATATATGGAAATAACCCCTAAAAAAGAGCAACCGATGACGAAAGCAGAAAGAAAAGACAAAACAAAAAAGGGACAGGGCATAAATAAGAAGAGGAAGCAAAAGGGGGATGTAGAGGGTGGTGTGTGGAGGAGATAGGAGCGAGAGGGGTAGAAAGGGGGAAGCGGCGCGGAAGATATATGGGACAGAAAGGCGGCTGGGATAGGAAATTAGGGGGTTCTTGAGGCGCGCTGTCGGAGGCCGGATGATTCACACGAGGACAAAGCCAAGTCACGGAAGAGGACGACGAGGACGATAACCGAGAGAAGA
Organism: Eriocheir sinensis; assembly: GCF_024679095.1. Classification (NCBI taxonomy): domain Eukaryota; kingdom Metazoa; phylum Arthropoda; class Malacostraca; order Decapoda; family Varunidae; genus Eriocheir; species Eriocheir sinensis. The sequence goes on from NC_066548.1 coordinate 4,314,151, forward strand.
CGAGGAGACGGAAGACGAGAAGAGAAACATTTAAAGCCGCGATGAAGATGATGAATAAGGGGAAGAGGACGATGACTGCAAGAGAAGAAGTTTGGACGACGAGGACGATAACCGAGAGAAGACGAGGAGATGGAAGACGAGAATAGAAACATTTTAAACCGCGATGAAGATGATGAATAGTGGGGAAGAGAACGATGACTGCAAGAGAAAAAAAGACAAACGAGACCAAATCACGAAATAGGACAACGAGGACGATAACTGATAAGACGGGAAAGTGGAGGATGCGAATAAGAACATGGTGTAAAGCGATGAAGATGACGGAGATGAACAATGGAGAAGAGAATGATGACTGCAAGATGAGAAAGAAGGACGAGATGAAGTAAAGAAAGCGGACGACGAGGACGATGACTGTGTGAGAACGAGGAGATGGAGGATGACAAAGGGAACATTATATAAAGCGATGAAGATGACGAAGGCGAAGAGTAGATGAATAGTGAAGACGACGATGACTGCAAGGGAAGAGAGAAGGTAGTCTGTGGAAGATGAGGAGGAGGACAAGGAAGAAGATGAAGCTGATGAGGATGAATAGAGGCGAGAGAAAACTAGGAGGCATAATGTGACGAGGACGATGAACGATAAGGAGAAGAACGAGAACAAGGAAGGTAAGTGATGCTGGTGATGATACTCGATGACTGAGAGAAAAAGATGACGATGAAGACTACTAGAAAGAGAAAGATAACAAAGAAGAAAGAACAAAGAAGATTAAAAGGAGAAGAAGCAAAAGGAGGACAAGTAAGAAATGTGATGATGATGATGAAGACTAAAACATGATAAATACCTTGAATGTGAAACCAAGAGAACGAGAAGACGAGAACGAGACAGGAATAAAACAGGAATAGACAGACGACGACAAGGAGGAAGAGGAAGAGGAGGAGGAGGAAGAGGAGGAGGAGGAGGAAGAGAATGAAGGGACGTGCGCTGCTCCTGAGATAAATGAGTCCTTTGTTTGAGGGATTATGACTTGAGCCGCCTTAACTTTATTTTCACATCCTCTCTCTCTCTCTCTCTCTCTCTCTAAGAGAAAGAATACACACACAGAGAGAGAGAGAGAGAGAGAGAGAGAGAGAGAGAGAGAGAGAGAGAGAGAGAGAGAGAGAGAGAGAGAGAGAGAGAGAGAGAGAGAGAGAGAGAGAGAGAGAGAGAGAGAGAGAGAGAGAGAGAGAGAGAGAGAGAGAGAGAGAGAGAGAGAGAGAGAGAGAGAGAGAGAGAGAGAGAGAGAGAGAGAGAGAGAGAGAGAGAGAGAGAGAGAGAGAGAGAGAGAGAGAGAGAGAGAGAGAGAGAGAGAGAGAGAGAGAGAGAGAGAGAGAGAGAGAGAGAGAGAGAGAGAGAGAGAGAGAGAGAGAGAGAGAGAGAGAGAGAGAGAGAGAGAGAGAGAGAGAGAGAGAGAGAGAGAGAGAGAGAGAGAGAGAGAGAGAGAGAGAGAGAGAGAGAGAGAGAGAGAGAGAGAGAGAGAGAGAGAGAGAGAGAGAGAGAGAGAGAGAGAGAGAGAGAGAGAGAGAGAGAGAGAGAGAGAGAGAGAGAGAGAGAGAGAGAGAGAGAGAGAGAGAGAGAGAGAGAGAGAGAGAGAGAGAGAGAGAGAGAGAGAGAGAGAGAGAGAGAGAGAGAGAGAGAGAGAGAGAGAGAGAGAGAGAGAGAGAGAGAGAGAGAGAGAGAGAGAGGGGTAGTCGTAGCAGTCTGGATAAATTTACATACGTCCATAAAAGTCTTGCATCTTGATACATGTCGGCGGCAGCGAGAAGTTACCTGGGGGGGGGAGGGGGGGGGGGAGTTAGGGTAGGGGGGAGGGGAGGATAGTGCCAGTTGAGGGGGGGGGGAGGAAGAAAGTGCCGGAATTCGTGGACGTTTGTGGCACTTGGGTGATGATGGTCCGGTGGGCACACACACACACACACACACACACACACACACACTGACATTCCACTAACTTTCATTCATTTTTATTTCCCCCCGTCGGTAAAAAAGCAAAATAGTTATACATCTAAATCTCCGGACGTTTAACTTTATATTATATCCGCGCTCGGTCATAAAGGAAGATCGCATTAGCCATAAACGAGAGAGAGAGATGGAGGTGTACAATTACTTAAATAACACGAGAGAAAAACTTCTTATCGGAGCGTCTAAATCGTGTGCCATAAACTCCTCCCTATCCATTCCTTAATAACAAGCGAGGGAGAAGGGAAGGCAGAGGAGGAGGATGGAGAGAGGGGGAGGTGATAGTGGTGGCGGTGGTGGTTGAGGAGAGAGAAAGAGGGGAATAAGAGAGGGGAGGCTGCGGCAGGTTAGTGGTTAGTGGTGCAGTTATGTGGAGGGAGGGGAAGTTACGAGGCGGGGAGAGGGAAGAGGGGGAAATTGAAGGTGATGGAGAGCCAGCGTAAAGATATGAGAGGGGATAAATGTGGAAGAGAAGTGGACGCTAAAAGGGGGTGCAGGAAAGGGGATGATAAGGGGTGGTATTAAGAGAGAAAAGTATAGAGCGCGGAAAGGAGAATGTTATAAAAAGAAAGGAAGGAAAGTCTTGATTCAGGAGCAGGGGACGGAAGGGCCAGGGAAGGGAAGGGAAGAGAGGGTGCAAATTAAGAGGAATAAAAAGGAAGAAAGGAAGGAAGAAAACAGGTGCTTGGGAAGGAAGGGTGGAGTAAAAGTCGTCTGGAAATGGAGAAAGAGAAATGTGGAGAGGGAGACTTTATTTGGGCTCAAGGGTGTCCTAAGGCCCTTGAAGGAAAAAAAGGTATGAGAAAACGAAAAAAAAAAATCATAAATGTCAGGGAGATCTTTTTAAAAAATGGAAAGGTGGGATAAAAATCTTCCCATGTAGAATGAAAAACGTGGAGTGAGTCTTTATTTGGGCTTAACGAAATGGAGAGGGAGTCCTAAAACCCCTAAGGAAAAAAAGAGGTACAAGAAAACAAAAAAAATCATAAATGTCATGGGAGACTTTTTAAAAATATACAAATACAGAAAACGGGAGAGGGTGGAATAAAAATCTTCTAGTAATGGATAATGAAAAATGTGGAGAGTAAGTCTTTATTTGGGCTTAACGAAATAGAGAGGTTGTCCTAATACCCTCGAGAAAAAGAAAAATGTTTAATAAGAAAATAAAATAAAAAAGTCATAAACGTCAGGGAAGACCTTTTTAAAAATGACATAATAAAGAAAACGGGAACGCCTTTCAAACCAACGCATTTCCTGATAATTTAAAGGAGAAATAAACCTTGGCGCTTTTAGACGAAAGGAAAATGGTGGAGGGGCTACGTGACCATAATGGACAATGCTACACGGTAAATGGAGTTTGTGTGTAAGTGGAATATATTTCGTTTTTGTGCGGCGTGAGGAGGTGGACGGAGTGGTAAGTGGGTGGGCTTACGAGGGCGACTGACGAGGCTTGGGGAGGCTGAAAGGGAAAATGTGAGAGAGAAAGGAAAAGGTTCTGGTTATGAGGAACGAATTGCTCCTGTTATATTTTGTGGATGTTGTGACGTTCAGGAGAGAAGCGAGTTGTGCTTTTGTTTTTGTAAGTGTTATTGTGAGTTTGTTTACGAGGAGAGCATTGTTGTTTTTGTTCTCTAAGTGTTTTAGTAAGTTTGTTTACGAGGAACGAATTGCTGTTAAATTTTGTGGATGTTGTGAGGTTCTGGAGAGGAGAGAGTTGTGCTTTTGTTCTTGTAAGTGTTATTGTGAGTTTGTTTACGAGGAGAGCGTTGTTGTTGTTATATTTTGTTGATGTGAGGTTCAGGAGAGAAGAGAGTTGTGCTTTTGTTTTTGTAAGTGTTATTGTGAGTTTTTTACGAGGAGAGCATTGTTGTTTTATTTGTGGATGTTGTTGTAAGGGCTCGGTGGTGAAGTGAAGGTTGTGGAAGACCTAATGCTTCTTTAAGTCATGTTTTCTGTCCCTACTATTCCAATTTTGTCGATTTTACAACTTCTTGATGATACAGTTAATGATTCTAGTGTATCCTTTATTCCTACAGGTTTTGGTGGGAGAGCGGTGGATATGCTAATGCTTTTGGTGTCTTTATGTCCGTGTTCACTCTTCCTAATACTCTATTTGAAGAATGAAACCCGCTCTTGGTGTCCTCAATTCTGTACTCACTCTTTTCCTACCACTCTATGTTTTAAGACGCCTACAGCATTTCAGTACTCCCGAAACTGACCTCTCTTTCGGCCACCTCTTTTGATTCTTTTTTTAGGAGCAGCGAGTAGCGGACTTTTTTTTATTATTGTTTCCTTATTTTGTGTGTGCCCTTGAGCTGTCTCCTTTGTTGTAAAAAAAAAAGAAGTGGGGTTTAAGTTTGCAAATTGTATAGACTTCTTGATACAAATAGAACTACGAAAACTTATTATAATTATAGCGTATCGTATTCCTACAACTTTCACTTTTGGGGGGAATTAATTTGAGTACTAACAACTCTTTTATTCAAGTATTTCATTATCATGTTTTCCGTTTCCTATTTTCCGGTCTTTCTTTCTGCATCTTTACTAAGGGCATATCTGTGTCTCCCACCTGTCTACCCTACACGCTTCCCTCATCTTCCCCTCACCACGTTCCACCTCAACCGGCCATCTCACCTTCCCATCTCAGTTGTTCCTCTTCAATCTCCTTTAATGCGCACAAACTCACCTGTCCCTCACCTTGCATCTACTCCACAGCCCATCCTACCTTCCATATCACCTGCTTCTCTCACATACTTTTTTTTGCATAATCTCATCTGTCCTTCACCTTGTCTCCATTCAGCAGCACACCTCACCTTTCGTATTACCTGGTCGTCTTGCAGTTCCCTTTCACGTACACAATCTCACCTGTCCCTCATTTTCCCTCCTCCATGTCCCCTCTCACCTTTCCGTATCACCTGTTCTCTCTCTCACTCTCACACACACCTTGTCATGTACACGTTTCATATCTCGCGTATACCGCCTCGCCGTTGTCTACCTTGATGATCGTCTTCCACACCTTTACCTATCCACCTACCTACCTACCTACCTGGGCGCCCTATCTTGTTACTCTTACCTGTCTCGCCCCGCCCCCAGCTGCCCACTTTTCCTCCTTACCACCTTCCCACAGTAATTTGTTATCCTTGCCGCTCTTCCATCCATCATCATCCATCACTCCCCTTGTTCCTCTGCTTTCCTCAGCCATCTCCATTCCCCCTCCTCCTCCTCCTTCTCCACTTTCTCCTCCATATTTCTTCTTTAGCACCCTCCTCCTCCTCCACCTCCTCCAACCAAGCAACCCATCCAGCCTACCTACCTCTTTCTTCCTGTCTTCCTGTACCTCCTCCTCCTCAACCTGGTCTATGGTTCCTTTCTCTTCCTCCCCTCTTCCTCAGGTCGTCGTCTTCTTCCTCTTCGTCCCCTTTTCCTCTAGACTTCATATTGTATCTCCCTAACCTGCCTCCTTACTACTTCCTCCTCCTCCTCCTCCTCTTTCTCCTAAAATAGTCTTCTTTCTTCCTCTTCGTCTTCCTTCTCCAGACTTCATTCTGTACCTCCCAAACCTAACCTGCCGGCCCATTCTTCCTCCTTACGTCTTCCTCCTCCTTCTTCTCCTCCTCTTTCTCCTAAAATAGTCTTCTTCTTTCTTCCTCTTCGTCCTCTTCCTTCTCTAGACTCCATACTGTACCTCCCAAATCTAACCTGCCGGCCCATTCTTCCTCCTTACCTCTTCCTCCTCCTTCTCCTCCTCCTCTTTCTCCTCAACCAGTCTTCTTGCTCCTGGTCTTCTTCCTCCCTCCGTCTTCCTCCTTCTCCTCCTCCTCCTCCTTCTTCGAGCGACACCCACGTCATTTCCAAGTCTAAGAGAAGGTTGTAATTTGTATTCCGTGGCGGTGGGTCGTTGGCACTCTCCCTTACCCGGGAATGGCCTGCCGCTGCCTCAAGTCGCTAACAAGGACCCGCTTCTTTAATGGACTCCCCGGGGCAGCCACGACGCACCGACCGCCTCTGTAGTTTGTCAGGGACGCGGGTTGAAGCACTGGAAGGCTGAACGAACTGACGGGGGGGGGAGGGAGAGGTTGGAGGAAGTAGACGGCGTGGTGGAGGAAGTGAAAGGGGTGTTGGAACGTAAGGAAAGGGCACAGAAGATGGAATTGAGAGGGAGTCTTGAAAGGAGAGGTGGCGAAGGTATTGTTGATGTAAAAAGTAAGTTACACGGGGAGGGGAGGGAGGAAGTAGATGATTGGGTGAAGGAAGGTCAGAGAACGGGAGTGTTGGAACGTATAAGAAAGAGACACATGATGGGGTGGGAGGGAGTCTTGAAAGGGATTGTTGGTTGGAGTTTTGTGGAAGGAAGAGGCAAAAAAGAAACTAGAGGTAAAGGAAACAGGCTGGGAGAGAGATACGGGATGGGATTTAAGGGAGTAGAGATGGAAAAGGAGTCTTGAAATTGAAGGCGGCGAAGGGATTGTTAGTTAGAGTATTGTGGGAAGAAGAGGCAAAGAGTAAACTAGAGGTAAAGGGAATGGAAAGGAACACAGAGGATGGGAGTGAAGAGAGCAGGGATAGAAAGGGAATCTTGAAAGGTGGCGAAGGTATTGTTAGTGTGGCAAAGAAGAAACTATAGGTACAAGAAATGGGAAGGGGCACAGAGGATAGGATGGAAGGAAGTCGTGAAAGGGAAGGTGGGATGGAGGTAGACTTAGTAAAGGTAGACTGCGGATAAGAGAAAAGGACGTGAAAGAAACTAAGGTCGGTATTATAAGACTTTCGCTTCTCACATCAACTATTTCTAAAGGTCAAAGAGGGGGTCAGTCGGGTTCTAATGAGTGTTTCTTTAGTTTCACCGTACAGAAGAAGGGTCAAACTAACACCAGGGTCATAAAACTACTCCTGGAAATGCATACAACTCCTACGAAAGCCTTGTCAAATATGTGTTCTTGGGCGACGGAATGTCTTATGATACGACCCTAAGAGTGCAGGGGGATCTTAAATAATGAGAGTGGGAAATGGGGAAGAAAAGGGCGTCTTGAAAGGGAAGGTGATGAAGGTAGAGGCGAGGGGAGGCTACACAGGCTGGCGTTCGAGAGTAGCCCTAAGCGAGGCTGAGGCTAAGGGGGCTCTTTTTACGGGCCTCTCCTCTGTCTTGGATTAGGTTCAGAAAAGAGGAAAGGAGGCCGTGGGCGTATACCTCGTTGGGGGGTGGGGAGCTGGGGAGGAAGGCTTTGTGTGTGTGTGTGGTTGTGGGTGGGTGGGGAGAAGGTAGGGGACGTGGGCGTTTTTCCACCTCTCCCCTCTACCTCGCTCGTCTTGGAGTCTTGGATTATATATAGAAGTAAAGATCGTGGGCGTATACCTTCTGTGAGTGTGTGGGATGGTGGGGGATGGGTGGGGACTGGGGGAAGAAGGCTTTGTGTGTGTGTGGTGTGAGAATATAGGGAAAGGAGATGTTTTTCCAAGTCTTCCCTCTTCCCCCTGCCTCTAGGATCATAACTAAAGGGGATGTGAAGACCGTTGGTGTTGGTATTGAAGTGCTGAATGAGAGAGTGGTCTTGGGTTCGGGCGCTAGAAGAGGCTAAGAGGAAGTGGGGGACGCTTTTCCAGGCTGCCTCTCCCTCTGTCTCAGCTTGGGTTCAGCTGGAAGGTCATGGGTGTAGGTGTTGTGCTGTGGTGTTGGATGAGAAAGTGATCTTGGGTTCGGGCGCTAGAAAAGCCTAAGAAGAAGGAGAGGGTCGCTTTTCCATGATGCCTCACCCCCAATCTTGTCTTGGGTTCAGGGGAGAAGGTCGTGCATGTGTTATGAGGGACTGGATGAGAGAAGGGTCTTAGGTTGGACGCTAGAAGATGCTACGAATAAGGAGGGGGGACGCTTTTCCATGATGCCTCACCCCCAGTCTTGTCTTCGGTTCAGGGGAGAAGATCCTGCGTGTAGGTGTTGAATTGAGGGAGTGGATTAGAGGAGGGTCTATAGGAGGAGCTAAGAGAAGGGGGGTCGCTTTTCCAGGCTTCTTCCCCCTGTCTCGTCTTCGGTTCAAGGGAGTGTGTCGTGCATGTAGGTGTTGAACTGAGGGAGTTGATTAGAGGAGGGTCTTGGATCGGGCGCTATAGGAGGAGCTAAGAGAAGGGGGGTCGCTTTTCCAGGCTTCTTCCCCCTGTCTCGTCTTCGGTTCAGGGGAGTGTTTCGTGGGTGTAGGTGTTGCCGGGGCTGGGCGAGGGTAGGAGGAGCGCCGCGACGATTTGTTTGGGATCTCGAAGGGACGATCTAGATAAATGATGCGACGAAGCGGTGCACACGGAGAGCTAAAGAGGACCAAAACAAACTTGGACCGAAAAGTGGGATGAAAGAACCACCCAGGGAAGGGCGAAAGGAGACCAGGAAGAGACGAAGAGGTGGAGGACGGTAGAGAAGGAAAACACGAGAAGGACAAAATGGTGGCAAAACAAGTAAGAAAATGGGATGGAAGTACAACCCAGGAAAAGACGAAAGGAAACCAGGAAAGGACGTAAAAGTGGTAGAGGACGAAAACACGAGGACAAAATGGAACGATGCGATAAAAGACAGATGCAGGAAGACATGAAGCGGAAGAAAACCTGAGAAACAAGATCAAAGACTCAGGAAAGGAGAGAGAGAAGGTGAAGACAACGAAGTCAAATCTCAAAGAAGCGCCTCCCGAAGCACCTCCGAAGTCGAGCCTCTTAAAAAGCAAGCATAAGAATCCTCAAGTTAGCGGCCATTTAGGGGAATCAAAGTTCAAAGCGTCGTCGTTTTAGCGGGATCAAAGAGGATCTAAGAGGGGCCAAGAAGATCAAGAACGACCCCTCAAAATGGAGAGAGGGTAGGACGGAGAAGGGAGAGGAGATAGGTGCAGTGATGGATGAAAGAAGGGGAACGAAGAAGGGAGGGAAGGAGGGAGAGAAGGAGAGAGGGGACAGAGTAAGATCGAGGAGTATATAAGTATATAAGTAGGCGCCACATGTAGTAATGGAGGGAAGAAGGGAGAGAAGGGAGAGAAGAGAGGGGAAGGTGCATTAGGCTCTATGGTATTAAAATCAGTATGCGAGAGGAAGACTTGAGAGGCCGAAGAGGGTGCGGCGAAGAGAGGGGCTAAACGGAGCTAGGTGTTGCCCTTAGAGTAGAGATGCTGGGCTGAGGTCGGAGGGGAAGGCTGCGTCGGAGGGTGTCTGGGCCTGTGATGGAGGCGTCTGGGGTGTTGTGGCGGCTCTATGCTACGCTGTGAAGGGGTTTGAAGACGTGGAATGATGTGTGATTGTTGTGGAATGTTTGCACGGGATAAATTTGGTGGTTTTGGAGCTGTATTGATGCGTCTGTGGCTGTTGATGGAGAGTAAGGATTGTAGATAGTGCGTCTGAAGCTGTGTTATCGCTTTTGAGGATGTTAGAAGGATTGTAAAGATGTGTTATGGGGCTTAATTGAAGGTTTGGGTCGCTGTGGACGATGTTTAGGGTCACAAGGGTCTCTCTAAATAGGCGTTTGAGGATTTAAACCGATTTTGGTGGACCCTTGAGACGTGGAGTGCGTGTGGAACTATTTACAGACCTGGATGATAGATGGCGCCCTGTAAACGTGTAATTCAGGTTCAGATTTACGAGTCTATTTAAAGAACTGAAAACAAAGGAGTGGGAGGTGGAAGTGACTGTTGTTTACGCAGCGGAAAAACAGAGGTAGAAGGTACAGGATGGGGACTCACGGACGGATGGGTGCTTGAAAAACGTTATTGTAGGTGCTTGGGCAGGAGGTGAAAGGGGGTGGATATATGAAGTGAATGTAAACGTTTTGGATGTTTGGAAATAATAGATATAAAGGAAGGGGAACACGGGTGGAAGGGTACAGATGGTAAATACATAGAAGGAAGGGAAAGGGGAGGGTAAGAAGTGAATATAGAGGTTTCAGATTATATAAAAAAATGATAGATACAGAGGAAGGAGATATATGGTTATGAGGTAGGGGAGTGCACGGATGGGTGGGACACGGAGAGATTGGGACATAGGCAGGAGATGAAGTGATAGGAAGCAGTGAATGTTAAGATATAGCATGTTAAGAAATGGTATATACAGAGGACATGGGTGGAAGGTACTGAGATGGGGGATGAACGGAGGGATAGGTGGAGAATCGAGACATGGATAGGCTTGGGTAGAAGGTGAAGAGGGGATGAGAAACTGAGAATAAAAAACATGTAAAGGTCACGGATGTTAAGAAATTGTAACTTTTTTTTTTTTACAGGTATGGAAACAGTTCAAGGGCGTAAAGAAAAATATAAAAAAAAGCCCGCTACTTACTGCTCCTGAATAGAGGTGAAAGGAGTGTCCAAAAAGAGAAAGGAGTACATACGTGAAATATACATGCATGGATAGTGGATGAACGGATGGGTGGAACACGAGTGAGTGAGAGACGGGGAGGCGTGGGCGGGGGACACACGGGGACACATGGGGGCCTGAACAGAACAATGGCACACATAAATATCGCGGAATGACAGAGGGGAATTGAAATGTGGTGTTCACGCATGGCGGCGCGGCGGAATCATTACACAGGCGCCGGCAGATATTATAGACATGATACACGAATGGAGATAATTATTCATTGCTCTTCGGGAGTTCGCATAATCCTCACGGTTGGCAGATTCTTATTATCATCAATATTTATTTTTATTTAATTAGTGGATTTCGGGTTTTGATATCCAGGTAGACACACATACTGGGGCGGCTTGCTTTCGACTGCTCTTCTTTTTGCTGCTGTTGTTGTTGTTTGTCTGTTGTTGTTGAACGTAGTAAAGATAATCTATTTCATTACCGCCAAAGCCAAGGCCGTGCTGGTGGGCGTTCATCGGAAATGCATTAACGTAACAAAAAATAAAAATCTACGTATTTATTCATTTAAATCCTTTGTGTTAAGGATAAAAAAAAAACTCTGGACGAAAACAAGTGAAAAAATAATAATCGTATATTAATTCACTTTAAATCCTATTAGTTAAGCGAAAAAAAAAACCGGATGAAAAAATGAATAAAAAAATAAAAAAATCAGCGTATATTTATTCCTCGCTCTGAAGGTAAAGAAATATATTGAGAAAAGTAATAACGCCAACATTAAAGGATGTGATAAAAAGTGTTTCACCGCTAAAAAAAAGAATATCACAAAGCAAAGAACAAGCGTAATAAGCATAAAAGTGTTAATACGCATAATACAGTGGTTGAGAGAAAGGTGCGCTCATGAACAGGTAGATAGCGCCACTGTCACCATCATCATCATCATCATCATCATCATCATCATCATCATCGTCATCATCGGCAGCAGCAGCGCCACCCACAGTTTGTCTTCTGCCGCCTCCTAACTTTGTCTTCCTTCCTCTGTGTCTGTTGTCGGTCTGTTCGAGTTAACTTTCGGGCAATTTTATTATTTTTCAAACAGTTTCCCTTTGTCGCCTGAGAGAGAGAAAAAAGCAAAACTGGAACTGCCTTGCACACACTCTCTCTCTCTCCCTCTCGCACACACACACACACACACACACACACACACACACACACACACACACACACTCTTCATTCGCATTTTCTCCCTCCACCTCATTTCACATTCCTCTCCGTATCCTCTCTCCATCGTCTCTCTCAATCCACTTTGCATATGATCTTCCTCTCTCTCTACCTCCGACCACTGCCTACCTCTACCTGTCCGCCTAGCTACACCTGTCTGTCCTTAACCAATATTTATACTACTTCTAAACCTGTAGCTTCATTTAATTTCTCTTACATTAATCAAGTCTTTGGTGTTATATTCTTTAGTATATTTTCCATACACCCTTATGCATGTTTCCTATCGTAGAGTGATCATCTTTTTTTAAATTTTTACTTCCTTACTTTTTTATTCCTTGTTGATTCTATATTCGTGGCTCAACACACACACACACACACACACACACACACACACACCGGCCCTAATCACGCTTCCATCAACCTCTTGGACGCTACACGGGGACTCATCCATCTTGCTAACCAGTGCCTCCTCCTCCTCCTCCTCCTCCTCCTCCTCCTCCTCCTCCTCCTCCTCCTTTTCCTCCTCGTCCTCGCTCGCTCACTCCCCCTCCTCCTCCTCCTGTTCCTCCTCCTCGCTCGCTCACTCCCTCACTCTCACTCCTCTCTCTCTCTCCCACTAACCAACAGCGACCACATATGTTTTCTCTTCACACTTCATTTATCTTCTTTTATTGCCTCTCTTGTTACTTCCCCCATTTTGTTTTCCATCGGTGACCTTCTCCTTCCACTTCCTTCCACTTCCTCCTCCTCTTCTTTCTCCTCCTTTACGTCATTCCATCTCCGTCGTCACCATCCTCTTCTCAGTTGTTCGTGTTCTAGTCGTTCCCCTTATTTTTTATTTTTCATTTACTCGTTTTCCTTTTTTTCTTCCTTTTTTTCCTTTTCGTCTTAATCGTCTTATTTTCTTTCATTATTTTCCTTTTTTTCCGTTTTCAGTTCTATTTTCTTATCCCTAATCGTCTTTTTTTTTTTTCTTGCTCCATTTCTTCATCATCTTTCTCTTTCTTCTTTCCACTCTCCTCTTCCTCCTCCTCTTCCTCCTCCTTATCTTAATCGCCTCCCTTTTCCCGCTTCTCCTCCTCCTCCTCCTCTTCCTCTCGACTCTTTTGTTCGTAAATTATCGTTATTGAGGCTCCAAAACTTTGCTCGAGTGTAATATTTCCTTGTACAAACTTTTAATTTCAATCCCCCGTACAAGAGACCATCCCACCTGTGTATTATTTATTCATTTACGTTTTTTTTATTTATACTTTGGGTCAACAAATATTTATTTTCATCCACATAGCAAAGTTAATCCGACGTGACTTTTAGAAGTTATGGGGTGCTGGTCTTTTCTACGATTAATGTAAGCATAAGTTTGAAGTTCTCTAATCAATTATTGCTATATTATGGAAGTAAGAACCAGTATTTTTGTTTAGAGGAAGTCAATCTGTTATAAATTTTAGCTAGTCATTAGTAAGATTTTCACTTGGATTATGTTTTTTTTTTTTTTTTTACAGCAAAGGAGACAGCTCAAAGGCTTAAAAAAAAACAATAATGAAACAAAAGCCCGCTACTTACTGCCTCTCATTCTTTAGCACTAGTATTAACCTAAGCGAGGAACCCATATATATACCTCTTATTATTACGTATCTACAGATTTTTGTATTCTTTTATTCTTTCCTTTTTATTCATTATTTGGTGGGGGAGTTCCAATCGTAAATTTTTGAAACCTCCGCGCGTGAATATTCGCCTGGATGTAATGTAGCGATCGGTTTCTCGTCTTTAATTTCCCTTCCTCGTGGTCGATTCGGCTGTCGATTCCGAGGCTTTATTTTGTGCACGGGAATGGCTTATCTGAACGTTTGTATTAAGACCCAATAATTGTTCCATTGCTTTTCCTTTGCCTTCCTTATCCTACGCTCGGTTCCTTCCTTCGCACTCCCTGACGTGACCTAGTTTCTCCCTCATCTCTTTCTCCTTCTCTCCTCTCCCTCCCTCCCGCCTTCCTTCCTCCTCTTTCTTTCTCTCTCTCGGGAATTTAAGAACTTTTTTACTTTAGATTTCGATTCTAAACTCCCTCCCAGACTTCTAATCTTTCCATTTTTCCTCCTTGATGTTCCGCCTCGCCTTCATTACTCTCCTCCTACTCCGGCAATTGTGTTTTGTCCTTTGTTCTAATGCTTTATCATCTTGCTCTACTTATTCATGTATTTCTTTTACTTCCTTGATCTTGTCTCTTCATAATTACGGTCGTATTATAAGATATTTCCTATTTGACAAGGCTTTCGTAGGAGTTGTGGGCATTTCCAGGAGTAGTTTTATGACCCTGGTGGTAGTCTGACCCTTCTTCTGTACATTGAACCTAAAGAAACACTCACTATAACCCGACTGACCCCATCTTTGACCTTTAGAAATAGCTGATGTGAGAAGCGAAATTGTCTTATAATACCGACCTTATTGTCTTCTATCTTGCTTTTTTTTCTTCTGCCCTTTGCTTTACATTCCTTTTTCTTTACTGGTTAATGCCTTCTGATCTTTGCTTTACATTCCTTTTTTTTTTACTGCTTAATGCCTTCCTATTTACTCCCTTGTCCTTTAAGTTTACTCTCTCTCTCTCTCTCTCTCTCTCTCTCTCTCTCTCTCTCTCTCTCTCTCTCTCTCTCTCTCTCTCTCTCTCTCTCTCCTTTTCTGTTTATATGTGATGGCTCCTGAGGTCGATTTATCCATAAACTTTCCTCCCCTTCCATGACTATCTAGCCTCCATTAAAACTTCTAATCGCGTTTGCATCAGCTATTCACCTGCCTAATTTGTCTCATTCATCCACTCCCCTATTCGTGAACTAGCAATAATCTGTCTCCTTCCTGTACCTTAATCTATCCATTCAATTTCTACCCATTGGTATGTCCTAAAGTTTTTCAGTGTCAGTAATATAAATTGCTCTTAAGAATTCCCTTAAACCATCTTTCTATATTTTTCAGACTTCAAGTTAACCTTATTTAGGCTCTGCACGGTAAGTTTTTAGTGCCAGTATCTAAATTGCTCTTAAAAATTCCCTTAAACCATGTCTATATTTTTCAGAGGTCAAATTAAGCTTCTTTAGGCTCTCTGCACGGTAACTCTTTCAGTGTCAGTAATCTAAATTGCTCTTAAAAATTCCCTTAAACCATGTCTATATTTTTCAGAGGTCAAATTAAGCTCATTTAGGCTCTGCACGGTAACTCTTTCAGTGTCAGTAATCTAAATTGCTCTTAAAAATTCCCTTAAACCATGTCTATATTTTTCAGGGTTCAAATTAAGCTCATTTAGGCTCTGCACGGTAACTCTTTCAGTGTCAGTAATCTAAATTGCTCTTAAAAATTCCCTTAAATCATGTCTATATTTTTCAGAGGTCAAATTAAGCTTATTTAGGCTCTGCACGGTAACTCTTTCAGTGTCAGTAATCTAAATTGCTCTTAAAAATTCCCTTAAACCATGTCTATATTTTTCAGAGGTCAAATTAAGCTCATTTAGGCTCTGCACGGTAACTCTTTCAGTGTCAGTAATCTAAATTGCTCTTAAAAATTCCCTTAAACCATGTCTATATTTTTCAGAGGTCAAATTAAGCTTCTTTAGGCTCTGCACGGTAACTCTTTCAGTGTCAATAATCTAAATTGCTCTTAAAAATTCCCTTAAACCATGTCTATGTTTTTCAGAGGTCAAATTAAACTTCTTTAGGCTCTGCACGGTAACTCTTTCAGTGTCAGTAATCTAAATTGCTCTTAAAAATTCCCTTAAACCATGTCTATATTTTTCAGAGGTCAAATTAAACTTCTTTAGGCTCTGCACGGTAACTCTTTCAGTGTCAGTAATCTAAATTGCTCTTAAAAATTCCCTTAAACCATGTCTATATTTTTCAGGGTTCAAATTAAGCTCATTTAGGCTCTGCACGGTAACTTTTTCAGTGTCAGTAATCTAAATTGCTCTTAAAAATTCCCTTAAACCATGTCTATATTTTTCAGAGGTCAAATTAAGCTTATTTAGGCTCTCTGCAGGATAAGTCTCGTGTATCGCGTGCCACGTCTTGAACTCTTTACTTATGCTCTTCACCTTGATCTCATTTAGTTCAGTTTAGTTCTTTTTCCTACTTCCTTAGCTCTTTCTACTTGTATCTGTCTGTCATTTCACTCCTTGGTTATCCATCTCGCTCCCTACCTAATAATTCCTTGATATTTCTTTCCCCATTTCGTCAATATCGTTATATATATATATATTTTTTCCCTTTGTTTAATTTTCCTTTACTTATTTCTCATTGTAGCCACCGTGTCCCTGTTTTCCGCTGGCCTTCTCTCATTGTTGCCTTCCCGTTCCCCTCTACGGCTCCCTGTGTCCATATTTTTTCCTGTCCTCTCGTCATCGACTTGAGCATTCCGTCCGTGCCTCGCGCCCCTCAGGTTCGGCCTACAAACCCACGATTACCGACGCTCGATTTCCACTGAGCCACAATCGGGCCCACTTACACCCCTCGCCCCCCTTCCTTCCCCTCTTTTTGTTGACCTCCGATACCGTCCCCTCCCCTCCTTCTCTCCCTCCCACTCTCTCCCTACCTTTCCTGCTCCTTCCATCCCCAACGAAAGGAGACGAAGTTGGGGAAAGAAGAAAGGAAGAAGGGAGAGAAGACAGGAAGGGAGCTTAAAGGAGGATGACGAAGGGGAAGGAGGGAAGGAGGTAAGCCCTTAATGAACTCCCTTCTGACGTGTAGGAGAAAATTAAAGAAGGAAAATGATTTGGGGAAAGAAGGAGGGTGAGAAAAAGACGGTAAAGGAGGACGGGAGGAAGGAGTAGGAGAGGGAGAAGGGGAAGTGGAACAGTGCAGGTCTTGGTCCACCTCAACTTATACGTTTAATTACACACTCCAGGAGTTATTCTAGGGTAAGATTATGTCGAGTTATGGGCAACGGGCATTCATGGGTTGAAGGAGAGGGTGTGATTGCAGTGAAGTGGGGGTAGTTGAGGGTTGGGGCAGATGGGCGGTGACACATGGGTAGATTAAAAAAAGGGGTAGTCCGTCCACAGTGAAATGATGACAGAGAGAGTAACAAATGTATAAGTTATGGAAAGCAGTGAAATAGACGCGTGCATCAACCACTCCTTGATATTTCCTTCCCCATTTCGTCAATATCGTTTCCCCACTACACAATCCCTATAATTGTTTTGCTCTTTGTTTATTTCTCCCTTAACCCGGTAGCAGCGACGGGCCAAATTTTTACCATGATATAAACCTCCCCAAATAGACGATGCATAAACTGATCACAAATGCGTTGATATATATTATAAAATGATTTGCGTGAGTGATGATTTTTTCTAATTAATTCGCTTAGAGGGGCCTTTAAGAAACATGACCTCCGCAGTTACCGGGTTAATAAGGATAAAAGGAGGCGTTAAAGACAAGAAAAGCAAGCTGGGTAACGTGTCTTGGTTGCTTCTTTCTTTACTGATCACGACGGGCGGTCAGGGAGGATGCAAGGACCATTAAAAAGCCATGAAAACCAACAGGGTATTGTACTTTCAACGCTTGTTTGTCCGGGTACACGTTTGGGGCGTTTATAGCCGTCAACACCCGCCTCCCACCGCATCCGCCCGTCCACCGCCCGTCATCCCCGCCGCCAGCCGCTGACTCCACTAATCCACATAGTCCCGGCGAATGAGTGGAATTTTCATCGCAGCTCCAAGCCCCGAGGGTCGCTAATGGACGGTTCATCACGTCATTGAAACGCCGGGACGTGGCAGCGACGCGGACACAGGCAGGGACACAGTTAAAAGGACGTATTCTAGTTTTGTTCATTGAAAAAAACGAGAAATACATGCGAGATTATGTATTCCCTTTCAAAGCCTCTCGTTGTGTGTGTGTCGCCGCTGAGGATGGTCAAAGCAAAACGCCAGTGACATGCGTAAAGTGAACCAGAGAGCACTTCAGTCACACACACACACACAGAGGGACCAACCTTGGCTAGCTCCATTAAAACAAATACATCAGCCGACATGAAATTGCTGGTACATGACTGGAG
>NC_066548.1:4336712-4389212 GCF_024679095.1 Eriocheir sinensis
AGGAAGGGACGGCAAATAGGAGACACAAAAAAAACTGATCATGTGTCTAAGGATTATAACGACAAGGAATAAGGTCACTAAAGAATAAAAAAATACTGAGAAAATGAAGCAAAACACAAAAAGTTAATGTTAAATGTATACTGAATAAGCAAAATATTCCCCTTGAAAAATAAGATGTAAAGAGATGAAAAAAATAATGTTTGAAGAAGAAAAGTGAAAGGTGAAAAAGAGGAGAGTGAAAATAAGGCAAAAACGTGAAAAAAAAGATGAAAAAGTGAAGGAAGTAAGTGGCAAATGTAGTAGAGAGAGAGAGAGAGGGAGAGGGAGAGAGAGACAGGTAGACACACACACACACACACAGACAGAAATAAAAAAAAGAGAAAAAAAGGGGTTGAGGGTAGAAAGGTATGGAGATTGAAAGCAAGAGTGACATTAGTGGGCCGGGGCAAGAAATGTGAGTGCCATCAATTAAGTCATTTCTGGAGTGAGCGAGTGAGCGAGTCTCCCGCCGAGCTATTAGGAGTGGGAGCAAGGCTGTCATGTCTATATTAACCATGTGTGAGCCGTGCCAAATCAATAGTTTAAAGGGACCAACCGTAGCTACATCGGATGCTTGGACACAGCTCCGCTACGCTCTCTCTCTCTCTCTCTCTCTCTCTCTCTCTCTCTCTCTCTCTCTCTCTCTCTCTCTCTCACACACACACACACACACACACACACACGCACCCACACGCACACACAGAACTTTCCCATGTCGACAGTCACTCCCATGGTTTCATCGCCCACACTCACGCTTGCCGCACTAACACTTAAATAATAATAATAATAATAATAATAATAATAATAATAATAATAATGCATGTGTTCCATTGATACGTTTATTGCCATTATTATTTCTGAGGACGTTTTTTGTACTGGACTCATAAAAGATATAATACTTCTTCAATGACTACATGCTTGGAGTGACGTTCCGAAAGTGTGTTAACCAGAAATAGATTTGTGTATATAAAAAAAATGTAGCAATATCAAAACATGTACTTAGTTTTTTTTTCATTATTCCGTCACATAATGTACAGTTAGCATAAGCAATATCATACTAATAACACCGTATTTTTAATTTTCTAGTATTACATTATATTAACAAACCTAACCTAACCTATCCTAACCTAACCTAACCTAACCTAACCTAACCTATTAATTATTTTACTCATTATTGTAAGACTTCAAATACTAACCTTGTTCTTTAGTCTCCATCTCTTTGTTCTTCTCTAACTCTGATTCTTTTTTTTTCATTTGTTCGAGTTTCTATTGCAACGTTCCCGCCATTATCATAAATACGAGCTTATTAGACAATTATTTAATCGCCAAGCAACGGAATTCTCCCAAACGACTCGGTCCTTCGTATTCTCTCTCTCTCTCTCTCTCTCTCTCTCTCTCGCCATCGCTTCCGCCCGTTACGTTCTCACGGCTTTCTTTCCATCCATTCACCTGTACACTTCACTTCGCCTTCCACCTCCTTGCTTGCTCTCTCTCTCTCTCTCTCTCTCTCTCTCATCCATCTTCCCCACTTTTCTCTACCACCAACGATTTCTCCTCCTCCTCTTCTTCCTCCTCCTCCTATCATCATTCTTCTTTTATTTATATCCCTAACCATACCCCTCATCCTCCCTCCATCCAATATGTCTCTCACTTATTCCCTTCCCCTTCACCTACTTACACCTTTCTATACTCCCCCTTCTCCTTCCTCCTCTCATACTTTTTTTTGTCTCCTATACCTTTCCTCTCTCTCTCCCTCCTTTCCCTCCTTCCTAACTCCCCTCTTTCCCATTTCTCTCTCTTTCCTTTACTTCCTACGTTTTTTCCCTCTCCCTTTCCATCTCCCACACCTCACTTTCCCTACACCTCCCCCTTCCTCCCTTCTAACTATCTACCCCTTCCTCCCTTCACACTCCCTTCCCCTTCCTCCTCCTGCACCCCCTTCCCCTTCCTCCCTTTTAACTCCCTCCCCTTTCACTCCCTCTCCCCAATGCCCTTCTTGGAATAGCCATGTTGCGCGCTTCATCAGAAACATATCGTCGCTCGGATATTTGCAGGAGATCCCTTCAGGAGGTTGCAGGAGTGACGTTGTGGAGTTAATGACCTCTTCAACTTCTCTCTTTCTCCCATTGTCTTTCCTCTCATTTTTCTCTCTTTCATCTCGCTCCTCTCTCTCTTTCTCTCTCTCCTACGTCTTCTTTTCTCGTGGTCTCTTCCCATAACAGACTGTATTATAACCTCCCTTACGTGGTCGTTAGTGATTCTCTCTCTCTCTCTCTCTCTCTCTCTCTCTCTCTCACTTTACCTGTAGAAATGTTCATGTCAGATTTTCGTCTCTCCTCACATCCTCTAACTTACCTGGAATTAAAGAGAATGTAATTAGTGTCACAGGTATACTGCTTTATCATGTGCAAATTATTTAATTCATACTGAGCTCCAATGCGAGAGGCTCCCTTTGTGTGTGTGTGTGTGTGTGTGTGTGTGTGTGTGTGTGTGTGTGTGTGTGTGTGTGTGTTTCTCTCTCTTCTCACACATGCCCATCCCTACTCTCCCCCCCCCCCCCTCTCTCCCGCATGAGCAGCCATCACCATTCTTCCCTCCCTCCTCCCTCCCCCCTTCTTGCCTCTCCTCTCCCGTGGCTAATATGAGAAGCGTGACAAATAGTGTGGCGTCTCCAGACACTATATAGTTTCAGTTTTGCTCCTCTCCTCCTCCTCCTCCTCCTCCTCTCCCCTTCGTCTACTCCATCTCCATCATATTTCCTCTCCCCAGTCTCTCCTCTCTCTCTCTCTCTCTCTCTCTCTCTCTCTCTCTCTCTCTCTCTCTCTCTCTCCTATTTTTGCAAAGTGAGTGATGTTCATTTTTTATCATGATGTGATGTATGTGGAGGTGGCGAACGTGACGGAGGAGGAGGAGGAAGACGAGGAGGAGGAGGAGGAGGAGGAAGATAAAGGTGAGAAAAATGATCCGAGACAGTGGATATGATGGTGAGAGGCGAGAGTTATGGCGCAGGTGGCAGGTGCTGGGATGGTGGTGCTTGAGGTGGTTGTGGTGGTGGTGGTGGTGGTGATGGTGATTGTGGTGGCAAAGCTGGTAAGGAGATAGAGATATAGACGCTGATAGTGGTATTGGTGGTGATGGTGGAGATAGTAGCGTTGATTGAACGATTGTGAGAAATTGTGGCCTAATTGTGTAATGGGAGTGACATAGTGACGTACCAGACGGAGGAGGAGGAGGAAGAGGAGGAGGACCAGGGAGAGGAGGAGAAATAGAAGCAGCAACAGGAGGAGGAGGAGGAATGAAAGGAAGGACACGTAGGCAGTAATATGTGCTAATGAAGAGGGAAATGAAATGAGGCTGTATGAATGAGGAATGAGGGGGCGCGAGGAGAGGAGAAAGACGGGAAAAGAAGAATGTAGGAAGGCAGGAAGGAACAAATAGACTCACAGCTAAAAGAAAGATTAACGAAATAAAATGTTGAGGAATGCCAATGGAAAGGATACAATAGGATAATGAAAAAAAAGACAACAAAGAAATAGAATAGAAGCGAGTTGAAGGGAAGAGGAAAAGGAGGAGTATTGAGAGGAGGAAGAGGAGAAGGCAATCCGTGGAAGGGAGGAAAGGGAAGAGGGAGGTAAATTATGGAGAAGAAAGGCGGTGAATGTGAAATGAGAGACAAGAGAAAGAGAAGGAAGGAGGAGGATGAGAGAGAAAGAGAAATAGAAAGACAGAGAGAGAGAGAGAGAGAGAGAGAGAGAGAGAGAGAGAGAGAGAGATAGCAAGCCTGACAGTCTAAATAACGGAGGGAAAGAACCACAGTCACGGAGGCTGTGAACGCACCATTTGTCAATTAAGAAGAGATCGACAATGATGTTTTCAGACCTCTACACCCACTCTCCCTCTCCCTCTCCCTCTCTCTCTCTCCCTCTCTTTCTCTCCCGGGACGGAACACAAACACACACACACAGGGAAAAGGTTTCAAAGTGTAATTTCCCTGAGCAGTGAGTTACGCTGTCGACATATTCCAAAGAACCGCCTCTATCCTGCTAAAGTGGTCCTAGGGGTATGTGGTTCCCCCTCTTGGCCCTACCCCCCCCCTCTTTCCCCCTCCTCTCTTTCCTCCTCTCCCCTCTCCTCCTCCTCCTCCTCCTTTCTCTCGCTCCTCAGTTGCCTCTCCCATTTTCCCCCTCTCCTCTCTCCCCCTTCTCTTTCTTCTTGCTGGTTTCCCTCTCTCCCTCCTCTTTCTCTCCACTCCTCCCTCATTCCTCTTCTTTCTTCTCTTTCCTCCTGTCCCCTTTCCTTTTCTGGCTCCTACCTTTCTCATTTTCCTTCCCTCTCTCTTTCCTGCCTTTATTATCTTCCTTCCTCCTCCTTCCTTTCTTTGCTTCTCTTTCCCCTCTTTTGCATCGAAGATCTGCCTTTACTTGGGAACACACACACACACACACACACACACACACACACACACACACACATTTACTAGCTGAGCGCATACAGTTTCCTCGGTAAAGTGTGTCAGGGTGAGGGGGTAGGGGGAAGGGGAGGGGAGGGGAGAGGGGAGAAGGGGAGGGGAAGGAAGGGGTATCAACATATATCTTTGTTTATCTTGCTTTACTTTTTTTTACATCGTTGTTTATGATATTATTGTTTCCAGCTGTTTTGTTTCTCATTGTTTTTTTTCCATATTTCTCTCCATTCTACACTATTTTATTATATTTTTTTATGTGTTGCTTGCTTTTTATACATAGCGGATATAAGGAAGAGAAGAAAGAAAGAAAAGCAGAAACAGGGAAGAAGGGAGAAAAGCAGGATAAGGAAGAGGAGATAAAGAATAGAGGAGAAAAGGAAGAGGAGAAAGAGAGAAAATCAAACAGGGAAGGAGGGAGAAAGCAGGATAAGGAAGAGTAGACAAAGAAAAGCAGAGAAAAGGAAGAGGAGAAAGAGAGCAAAGCAGAAACAGGGAAGGAGGGAGAAAAGCAGAATAAGGAAGAGGAGATAAAGAATAGAGGAGAAAAGGAAGAGGGAAAAGAAAGAAAAATAGAAATAGAGAGGATGTAAAAAGGAAGAATAAGGAAGAGGAGACAAAGAATAGCAGAGAAAAGGAAGAAGAGAAAGAAAGAAAAGCAGAAACAGGGAAGGAGAATGAAAAGCAGGATGAAGCGGAATGGGAGTGGAAAGAGATTAATACCGTAATAAGTTTGACTACCACCGAGAACTTGTGATACATTAACATTAAGAAAATTTACGTGTCTTACATTTCAAAAAGTGATAATAACTAGGCATTCAACTCGTGAAAAATATACTAGTCACGATACATATTCCCCCTTGCTGATATTGCGTCAGAAGTAGGAAGTATTCTCGTACACTACATCATATTTTATAACATTCATATTCACTTTGGTATTGATGCAACAGTGGCGTGCCCGACACCGAAGATCAAGGCACATAAAAGTAATAGTTTCTTGAGGTCAAAACACTGGAATGCAAGTCGTGAACTGGGTAAAACCGACGCATGAAAAGGATAATTTAGAAGCCGAATTTATTGTTTGTGAAGTACGCGTGAGGAAAGATCGAGGAACCGATTCGTAAGAACATAACGCACAAGACACGCCATTGCAACGATAGAACGTGTACGACTATAGAAACCTCATGAATAATTAACGAAAAATCGATAACCTAATTGCACCGCCACGTCTATTGATCGAAAGTAAATGCGCAAAGAAGGAAGGAGACGAAAATGAGAAAGGTAGGATAAACAAGTCACCATTACGACGATTAAATATGTACGGGTAAAGAATGACCATAAGGGTGATAGAAAGGGTATGGCAGAGGGTTGAGCTGCTGGTTAAGAGGGTCGTAGTTCGATCCCCCTTCGATCCTTGGCGCCTGTTAGTGGGATTGATTGTGCTTCCAGAGGCTTTCAACTCTAACAACAGGCGTTTCAAAAGCTCACAAAGTTGATTAGTCGGGTTCTAATGTGTGTTATTCGTATTCATGTTGCAGAAGCCTTGTTAAATTATCATTAGGCTCAAATACCTACCCATGAAAATCCCACAACCTCTACAAAAGCCTTATCGAATGTGTATATGTGTAAAAGCCTCGAACAAGCTTATCAATAGTTGTTACTCATATGTACCGTCTACTGAACTACATCTAGAACCAGAACAAAGCCAAAGAAAGGAAGAAAGATCGTTACCAGGAAAAAAAGAAGGACCCGTTAAACAAATAAACAAACTACATCATTACACCATCATTGCATAACCAGTAATACATGACTAACCAATAACCTTTGTAGTAATTTTCAACGTGCGCTATCCATGACCGAGCCAGCCAATCAGCCAGCCAGTCAGTCAGTCCGGTCACATCACATCAATGCAGTGTGTACGAAGGTGGAGGGTGCAATGAACTCGGACGACTAAAAATAACCAACGACACAGAAAAGATAAACGCGAATACATGGACACAAAATAAAAATGGACACACGACGAGGAGGAAGGAAAACAAGATCTGAATGCGATGTGAGGACGAGCAAAAGCGACTGAAACAAAGAATGAGAGATGGAGATGAAAAATTATGGAGGACGCGAGATAAACACGGAAACATGGAAGGACGAGAAGAGGAGGAAAAGAGAGATAGAGGGAAACAGTAAAATGTGAGAATGTTTAATAAGAGGAGTAAGAGGAGGAGGAGGAAGAGGAGAAATGTGAATCAGGAGTATATAGAGGAAAGAATACAGAATTTTGGAAAGTAGAAGAAGAGGAAGAGGAGGAGGAGAAGAGAAGTGGAATAAGGAATAAAGAGGAAAAGAGAATTTTGAAGAGTATAGAGAAACAAGAAGAGGAAGAGGAGTGAAATACGGAATTAAGAGGAAAGAATAGAGAATTTTGGAGAGTAGGAAGAACCAGAGGGATAAAGAGGAAGAAAGAGAGAATTTTGGACAGTAGGAGGATAGAAAAAGAAGGAGACAGAGACGGGGGGAGGAGAAGTCGAATAAAGAATAAGGAGGAGAGAAAGGAGGACTTGGGAGAGTAGAAGGGAAGAAAGAGGGGGAGGAGAAGAGAACGTCAGCATTTTTCTGTAATGGAATGACTCGGGCGGAGTTAACTGAGGGGGTGGGGGGGAGTGATAAGGAAGGGAAGGAGGAAGGAAAGAAGAAAGGAAAGGAGGAGGTAGTGGGAGAAGAGGAAGAGTACGATGACCAGGGAGATGTCCGTAGAAAGGAGGGGAAAAGGAAGAATATTTAGGAGCAGCATAAAGAAAGGAAGGAAGGAAGGAAAGAAAGGCATTGGATAAGGAAAAAGAACGGTGAAATTAGTTGCAAGAGAAGTGAAAGGGAAAAGAGAAAAGGAAGAGAGATAAAAACATAGATAGAATGATAGATAAGTATAGATAGATAAGTATTAATAGATAAAAAGGACAATGATCAAGGGAGTCTCGTGTGTGTTATGGAATGAGGAGGAAGATGAAGAGAAACAGTGAGGAGAAAAAGAAGGAAAAAATGAGCGTTGTGCAGAAATGAATAAAATTGAATATAAGGAAGAGAAATGGAGAGAGAGAAGAGAAAAGAAGAGAAATAATGAAGAAACTTACTATCTAAGGAAAGAGTTTGAGGAGTTGAAGAGATAGCTGAAAGAGAAACGGCGAAGAGAGAGAGAGAGAGAGAGAGAGAAGTAGAAGAGAGATGATTATGACTGTCTCCTTGTCCCTTTCTCCTCCTTCAAATCTTATTACGCTTCAAATTTTCCTTGCTCTATCTCTCTTTCTCTCTCTCTCTCTCTCTCTGGTTCTCATATTACACACAGTTCTCTCTTTTAGTCCTTTCTGGTTCCCCTTCGTCCTTATTTTTATTCTTCCTTCGCATTTAACTCATATAGGGGGACAGATACCCTTG
The DNA here is from genome assembly GCF_024679095.1 of Eriocheir sinensis. NCBI lineage: Eukaryota > Metazoa > Arthropoda > Malacostraca > Decapoda > Varunidae > Eriocheir > Eriocheir sinensis. The sequence goes on from NC_066548.1 coordinate 4,344,640, forward strand.
TCTTTTTTTACTCTCTCTCTCTCTCTCTCTCTCTCTCTCTCTCTCTCTCTTTCCCTTACTTTCATTCAGTTTCATCCCTTCTGTATTATTATTTTTGGTCTTAATATTATCCGCACATACATTTCTCCTACACTTTCTCCTCCTCCTCCTCCTATTCTTTCTCTTCCTCCTCCTCCTCCTGTTCTTTCCTTTTAAATCCCTTCTTCTTTCGTTCCTTTATTTCTCTTTCTTCCTTTTTTTTGTTTCTCTTCCCCGCTCGCTCCCTTCTTCCTCCTCTTTTCTGGTAACACTGTATTTTGTTTCTCTCTTTATTTTTCTTTCCTTCCCTCTTACGCTTATTTTTTTACCTGTTTCTCCACGTTTCTTTTATGTATATATAAGACTTTCATTCCACCCTTCTGCTGTTTTTTACATTCTTTATTGGTTTTATGTTCGTTGGGATTTGAAAGTTGTTGTTTTTCTCTGCTTCTTAATTTTTTTGGTAACTTTAATATTCTTTTGTTGCAATGTATCTTTTTGCACGGCATCTTCTTATTCTCTCTCTCTCTCTCTCTCTAATCATTGTTGTTCTCTTTCCTATCGACCACTCCGACCTTTCTTTCCTTATCTCTTCCTGCCTTCGCCCTCCTCCTCCTCCTCCTGCTGCTCCCCCATCCCTTCCTCCTTCCCTCCCTTCCTCTCTCCCTCCCTCCCTCATTCCTTTGCCCTATCCACCTTATCTTCTCTCACCTTCGTCTTCTACCTCCAGTTTCCCTTCCACGACCACCATTATACTCTCTCTCTCTCTCTCTCTCTCTCTCTCACCGATAAACTACCGAGGTGTCATAATTATAAAGATACGGGAAACTAAAGTAAACTGCGGTACAGCCCTGGAGTCTAAGTTTCCTGACAGCGCCGGAGGTTCGTGCGGGAACTTGCGGTCTGTGATGGACTTACGAGAGGGCCGCGTTGTGGGGTCTGCGTACCTTGGTCTGGGTCTGGGAACGATGGGTGGTTGAGAGGGGACTTTCTTGAGGGTGAACGGAAGGGAGAAGGGAGAAGGAAGGTCGGCTTGAGTGTAGAGATGGTTGGAAGAAGCGAAGGAAGGAAGGAAGGGAAGGAAAGTGGGGTAAGGAAAGGGAAAGAAAAGGAAGGAAGGAAGGAGAGGTAACGTAGGGGAGGGAAGGAAGGAGGGTGGATAAGGAAGGTTGTCTGGATGGAGAGATGGCTGAAAGAAGTGAAGGAAGGAAGAAAGGAAGGACTGGAAGTAACGTAAGGGAGGGAAGGAAGGAAAGAGAGTCTACATAAGGGAGGGAGGGAGGAAGGAAGGGAGGGAAAGGAAGGTAATATGGGTAAGGGTATGTATATCTAGGAAGGTTTATTGCCCTGAATGGTTGTTTTTTGTGTCGTAGTGTGTGTGTGTGTGTGTGTGTGTGTGTGTGTGTGTGTGTGTGTTCAGACGAGATGTGGAGAAAGAGGAAAGCAGGATAAACAAATAAAGAAGGAAGGATGATAAAAGGCAGAGAGGAAGGATGGAAGGGCGAAAATAATTGAGAAATATGATAAAAGAGAGTAAAAGAAAAACTAGTAAAGTAAGAAAGAAACTGAGAAAAAAGTTTGAGGGAAAGAAAAAAATAATGAAGGGAAAATGAGAGAGAGGAAGATGAAAAGAGAACAAAAAGAGAGAAAAAGGAAGGAGGGAATAACAGAGAAATGGAAGAACTGAACGATAGAAAAAAGGAAGAAGTTATGGAAGATGGTAAGAAGGAAAGCTGGAATAAAGGGGAGAGAGAAAGATATGCAAATGAAAATAACAAGAAAAGAGGACAAGGAAGGAAGGAAAAATAATAGAAAGAAAAAAATAACTACGACAAAAAGGCAGTTAATGAGGGAAACAGGCAAGAGAAGTTGAAATGAAGGCAGAAATAGACAAAGAGAGCGAGAGAAAAGAAAGAGAAAACAAAAGGAAAACAGAGGAAGGAAGAAATAACAAAAGAAAGCTAGAAATGAAATACGAAAGAAAAGCAATTAAGGAAGAATGTAAACAAGAAAAGTTGGAATGGAGGAAGAAATAGGAAAACAAGAAAAAAGGAAGGCAAAAGAAAATGAGAAGAAAACAAGGAACGATGAACGAAATGAAGAAGAAAACTATAGAGGAAAAAAAAGAATGTAGAGAGTAATGAAAGAGGAAAGTAAACAGGAAAATAAAATGAAAAATAGAGTAAAGAAAGAAAATGGAAACAAGGTGATAGCTAGAGAGTAAAAAAAAAAAAGTAATACTGATTATAAATGAAAAAAGAACAAAACTACGAACAATGAAATAAATCAAAATATATATATATATATATATATATATATATATATATATATATATATATATATATATATATATATATATATATATATATATATATATATATAAGAATAAAAAGCATAAAAAAAGTCATAAAGTAGAGCAAAAAAGTAAAGTAAAATTAAAAAGTAATGTAGTATTAGTAGTAAAAGTAACAGTAGATGAGAGGAAGGAAGGGAAGGAAAGCGGGGTAACGTAAGGAAGTGAGAGAAAGAGAAGGAGGGAAGGAGAAGGAGGGAAAGAGAAGGAGGGAAGGAGAAGGAGGGAAGGAGAAGGAGGGAAGGAGAAGGAGGGAAGGAGAAGGAGGGAAGGAGAAGGAGGGAAAGAGAAGGAGGGAAGGAGAAGGAGGGAAGGAGAAGGAGGGAAAGAGAAGGAGGGAAAGAGAAGGGAAAGAGAGAGAGCGTAGGGGAGGGAATGACGGAGGGTGGAAGGGAGGGTGTCAGCTTCGGCGAATAAAAGGAAAGTAAGCTAAAGTAAAATAGGAAAAGCGATGGAAAAGGTGAAGCAAATAAAGGAAGGAAGCGCAACCATGAGTGACGTAATGAAGTCATTTTTATTGCAATTTTTGTTGTTGTTGTTGTTGTTGTTGCTAGATCCATATCCAATCACGCAACTGTTATGGCGGAGGAGGAGGAGGAGGAGGAGGAGGAGGAGGAGAAGGAGAAGGAGGAGGCGAAGGCAGAGGCAGAGGAGGAGGAGGAGGAGGAGGAGAAGGTGGGTAAGAGGTACAGAAGGAGAAAGAAGAAGAAGAAGAGGAGGAAGAGGAAGGAGGAGGAGGCGAAGGCGGCTGACGAGGAGGAGGAGGAGGAGGAGGAGGAGGAGGAAAGTATTGGTGCTCCGAAAGGCAGAGAATAGGAATGGACCGAGATGAAAGGAAGGAGAGCGAGAGCAAGGCGAAAATGAGAAAAAGTATGAGATAACGAAGGAGGAAGTATGTAATAATGGCGGAGAGAGAGAGAGAGAGAGAGAGAGAGAGAGAGAGAGAGAGAGAGAGAGAGAGAGAGAGAGAGAGTCCTTGCTTTTTTTTCCTTTCACCCATGTCCTCTCCTTTCTTCTTATCTTTCATCCTCCTCTTCCTTTTATTTGCTTCGTTTTTTTTGTTATCTTCTTCTTGTGTATATTTGTATCACTCGTTTTCATTTCCTTTATTTGATTTTCCTTCTCTTTTCACGGTTTTCTTTTCCTCCTCTCCTATTTATCTTTCTTTTCCTTCTTCTTGATATTCTTCCTATTCTTGTTCTTTCTCTCTTCCTTATTCCTCTTTCTTCTCTCTCTCTCTCTCTCTCTGGTTTCTCTTCCTTCTTTAACTTCTTCCCTCATTCTTCGCTTCCTCCTTCCTCTTCCCTTCGTCCTCCTCCCCTCTCCCTTCCTTCCTTCCTTCCTTCACATGTCTTCCCCTTTTATTCATCCTTCCCCTTCTTCCTTACTTCAGTTCCTTTTTCCTCATCCCTCGTTCTCTTCCATTCATGTTCCCCTTTTCCTTCCTTCCTTCCTTCCTTCTCCCGCTCATGCGAAGAGAGAAAAACCGTCTTTGTAATCTAGTTTCTCCTTAATTGATGTTTTTTCGTCTTCCTTCTTTCCCTGTTGATGTATTCGAGAGAGAGAGAGAGAGAGAGAGAGAGAGAGAGAGAGAGAGAGAGAGAGAGAGAGAGAGAGTTATGTCGCACAAATGTGAGATACCAGACTTTCAAGAGACATTTTAGTAGGTCTTACGAGAGAGAGAGCAGCGCTTGGTTAGTATTGATTGTTGTAGTATACTGAATCAACTCAATGTTTTACTGTTCTTTTCTTTCTTTTTTTACCCTCTCTCTCTCTCTCTCTCTCTCTCTGCGGCACACTTTTTTGTACTGCGTTATGTGTGTGTGTGTGTGTGTGTGTGTGTGTGTATGTGTTGTGTGTGTGTGTGTTGTGTGTGTGTGTTCATGTGTGTATGTTCGTGTGCCGTTTAGCGTGACTGCGTGTAACGTTTAGGGAGTCCATTATTCACGTCCGTCTTCCCGGCAACTATAGAGGAGCTGCGGGAGGCGGTGGTTTGGAGGGAGGGGGGGACGAAGGAAGACAAGGCAGGCAGCACCAACTTCAGCGTTACCAGATTATCGTACTCAGAGCATCGTATTTACCAGTTTCTGACGCCTAACTATTGCCAAGAAACATCAGGAATTAAGGATTGTAAAGATACCTGTAAATGAGTCTCGTTATTGGGGTGGAGGACACGGTTTTTGGGTTGGAAATCGGGGAATATTATAGACTGAGTACGACAATCTGGTAACGTTGATGGACAGGCACACAAAAGGAACCGTACCGAGACCGAGACCAGATGTTGCAGACGTGACCAAAAACTGACCATCCTAACGCAACTAATGTTAGGGACGAATAATTTCAAAACACTGCAATGAATTTTGAAAAGACTGCAGAGTTTTATATTCAGTTGTGTAAAGGCTTCAAAAGATCTGCAGTTATTTGTTATTAATGATATTTATACAATCGTCATTAATAATATAATACAAATATAATATAGAGATAATATACATATCACCTCAAGCACTGGTGGGCTATTTGCATATGAAAGGAGAGAGAGAGAGAGAGAGAGAGAGAGAGAGAGAGAGAGAGAGAGAGAGAGAGAGAGAGAGAGAGAGAGAGAGAGAGAGAGAGAGAGAGATTTGACGTAAGAAAGACAAAGCAATAAAAAAATACAGAAAGAGATAAAAATAGGAGAGAGAGAGAGAGAGAGAGAGAGAGAGAGAGAGAGAGAGAGAGAGAGAGAGAGAGAGAGAGAGAGAGAGAGAGAGAGAGAGAGAGAGAGAGAGAGAGACAGAGAGAGAGAGAGAGAGAGAGAGAGAGAGAGAGAGAGAGAGAGAGAGAGAGAGAGAGAGAGAGAGAGAGAGACCCCCTGAGAAAGAGGAGTACTAGGCTGCATTTAGTACCAAAGTAAAAGGGAAAACCCTCCCCAAGGCTGGCCGGCGCGGGGACCTGCCTACTGCTGTGGTCCTCTCCCTCCCATTCTTTCCCTTTTTATATCTCTCGTCTTGCGTGTTTACGGCCGCTGCCATGCTGTATGTCGCCCTCGTACAGCTTTTAGCCAGCACGAACCTTCCTTTTTTCCGTCGCTGTTTTTGTCCCCATTCCCAGTGAGCAGCGACGGCAGTGCGCGGAGAGGGATTAACATTTATGATTGCTGAAGCTTGCTGTGTCTGCCCCTCTGAGCTCTGTGTGTTAGGCAGTCTCTCTCTCTTTCTCTCTCTGTCTCTTGTGTTATATAATGTGAACAGATCGTAAATTATCTTAACCCTCTGATCTCTGTATGTTAGGCAGTCAGTCTCTCTCTCTCTCTCTCATAAGAACGTAGGAGTCTGCAAGAGGCCGGTCGTCCTGTACAAGGCAGCTCCTTTGAACCTAAGCTCCCGTGAATCTAACCCCACTTAATATTACTGTCCATGAACTTATTTAATCTATTTTTGAATGTGAAAATTGTATTGGCACTCACCACATGACTGTTCAGCCTGTTCCACTCATCTACCACTCTATTAGTAAACCGATTTTATGTCCTTGTTGAATCCGAATTTATCAAGTTTAAACCCATGTGTCCTACCCGGTTCTCTTACGAACATAACCTTATGAATGTCTTCCTTATTAAAGCCCTTCATCCATTTATAAAACTCAATCATTGTCTCCTCTCACACTTCGCCTTTCTAGAGAATGCAAGTTTAATACACACACAGACACACACACACACACACACACACACACACACACTCTCTCTCTCTCTCTCTCTCTCTCTCTCTCTCCCAATCCTGCGTCATTTTGCTAACTACCACCACTGATAAATTTTGGTCTTAAGTCTTCCAAAACCTACTACAATATACACTACACTTACAATACTATATACTAAATCTACTATACTATATCTTTAAGTTATTTCTAAGGCAGCTAACGTGAGGTATTTTTATGTAGACACGCGTGGTTTAGGAGTAACAACAACCCAACGCTCCCCTTCGAGTGCTCTTAAGGGGAGGAAGAAAATTATTATGCAAACCATGACCGCGAAGGATTGAAGAGACGAGGAAATCTTGGTGATGATGATGATGGAAGGGAGGGGGGAGTCAGGGAAAGGCCTATTATACATATACTTTTCCTCCCTCCGTCCTTACCTTCTTTGGCTCTTCCCTTCCTCATCTCCATCTATATCTGCGTCTTCATCCTTTTCTCTTTCTCTCATCTCTATTCCTTTATCTGTATCCTGCCTAAACCTTTTCCATTTTCTCATTTCTTTTTCCCTTCCCCTTCCATTCTTATGTCTTCTTTTCCTTCCATATTTTTTTTCTTCCTCATCCCTCATCCTATCCTTTTTCAATCCTCCCCTTTTTTCAATATTTCCACCTCTCTTTATCCTTCTTCCTTCCATCTTTACGTCTTTCTTTCTTTCTCTTTCCCCCCCCTCTTCTATTTTTCCCAGCTCCCCTTCTTCCCTAACTGCAAAATGTTCCTTCTCTCCCTAGCTCTATCTTCTTTTCCTACCATTTTCCTCTTTACATCTTCTTTCTTCCTCCTCTCTCCATTTTACCTCCTTTTCTTTCTTTCCCTTTCCCCCTCTTCTATTTTTCCCACCTCCCCTTCTTCCATAACTGCAAAATGTTCCTTCTCTCCCTATCTCTATCTCCTTTTCCTCCCATTTTCCTCTTTACATCTTCTTTCTTCCTCCTCTCTCCATTTTTACCTCCTTGCCTTTCTTTCCCTGTTTCCCTCCATGCCTCTCCCCTTTTCCATTTCTTCTACCTCCCTTTCTTCCCTATCTTTACCTCCTTTTTCTCCCGGTTTCCTCTTTAGCTCTCACCCTTGCGCCCCTCCCTTCCTCCCTTATATTATCTCTCGCCTCTCCTCCCCTCCTTCTATTCTTTCCTCCGCCCCTCCTTCCCTCCGCGCGACATATGGGCGTGGAGAGGGCCCCTTCCAGCCATATGTTAAAGGGAAGGGAAAGTTGAAATGGATTAGCGCCTCCCTTGATATTCAGCGCCCTTTCCCTTATTCCCAAATCGCATCCCTTCCTCTCTTCTCTTCTCCTTTTCTTCCTCTGCAGCGTTTCTTCTTGTCTCCTTCTCTCTTTCTTTTTCTTTCTTTTGTTGTGAATCTTATATCAGTTTATTTTAATGAGTTTCTGGTTTGTTTTTTTCTTTCTTTTTCTCGTTTGGTTTGTTTTTTTATTGTTATTGTTTGTTGGTGTTTTTTTATGTGTTTTCATTTGTTTTCTTTGTTCGTTTTTTTCATATTTTTTCGCTTTGTTACCGAGGTGTTTTGCGTCTCTCTCTCTCTCTCTCTCTCTCTCTCTCTCTCTCTCTCTCTCTCTCTGCGTCCCCCTCTTTGTTTACTTTTGTTATTCCATTTTTTCTTTTATTTTCCTCTCTCTCTCTCTCTCTCCCTTCCTCCTCTACCTTACTCGTTTTCATATCTACATTCTGCCATCCACTCGCTTTTTTGATAACCTTCCTTTGTGTTCTTTCTCTCCCTCCATTTTTATTCATGCTATCATCTCTCCCCTCCTCTCTCTCTCTCTCTCTCTCTCTCTTTCTAGCGCGCTCACACACACACAAACACACACACACACACACACTTATCCATACGACTTTTTTTTTATTCCTTCGCTCTTCCACACATTTCAAAATCTCTTGTATATTTTCATCCCGCCTTTCAGTGGATGATTTGCAAGGTTTCCACAGTTTACACGTCAACCATTACAGTTTATAGACGAATATCCTCTTTCACCGCCCACCGTCGATACAACACACACACACACACACACACACACACACACACACACACACACACACACACACGACCTCCAGCCTTTCCTTTCTTTTATAACCTTCGCTTTTCTAATCCCTTTGTACTTTCTTTGCTTCTGTTTTCTTTGCCTCCCTCCTACCTTCCCTGCTCTCCTTGGAATTCTGTTTGTCTATTTCTCTTTCTTGTTTTCCTTCCTACAAGCTCTCATTTCTTTGCATCCTGCATATTTTTCTACCCGTCCATTTTCTCATATTGTTGTTGTTACCTTCCTTCCTTGCTCTTCCTGACGTCCTTTTTACCATTTCTCCTTTTCGTATTAATTTCTGTAAGCTTTTCTTCCTTCACATCCTGCCATCCTTCACATTATACTAACCATCATTTTCCTTTTATTGTTGCTAGTCTTCTGCCCTCCATCTTTCATCCCCCTGTAAGTTCTCCCCTCCCTTCCCATCACGCCAATCTCCCCATCTGCTCCCTTCACTTCATCCCCACCATAGCAAAAATCTATTGTCCAGAGCCGTAGATGAGGAGGGTTTGGCAATCAGGAGCAGCGAGTAGCGGGCTTTTTTTATTGTTTCCTTTTTTTGTGGCCTTGTGCTGTCTCCTTTCCTGTAAAAAAAAAGAGAAGGCTCCCCAGACGTCATATTGCATCATTGTCCATCGCCCCCCACCCAGTGATTGTCTTAACACCATAGATACAACAGATAAAAAAGGTAGGATAAGTCGTAGTAATAGATTAATGGTGATAAATGGTGGTATATGGAATTCCTGTTGCTTGTGTTAATTAAGGCAGGAGAGCTAAGGTAGGAGTAATATATTAAATAGTATAAAATGGAAGTGTATGGAATTCCTGTAGCTTGTGTTGAGGCAGACCTAAGTTGGAAGACACTATCGCTTCTCACATTAACAATTTCTAAAGGTCAAAGAGGGGGTCAGTCGAGTTCTAATGAGTGTTTCCTTAGGTTCACGGTATAGAAGAAGGGTCAAACTACCACCAGGGTCATAAAACTACTACTGGAAGTGCCCACAACTCCTAGGAAAGCCTTGTCAAATATGTGTTCTTGGTCTGCGAAATGTCTTATTATGCGACCCTAAGCTACTAAGACCGTTCGAGGCCGTAGAAGGAAGATGGTGATTTGCAGAACTCCCTCTACGTTTGTCCCTGCTCCTCTTTCATCCTATACTCGCACCCCTTGTCACAACACCCTTCGTCCTCCCATGGCTCCTCTTCTAATGTAATTTATCCATCACCTCGCCCCTCTCACCCTCTCTCTCTCCTCTCCCTCCTTTACAACATCTTCCCTACCCTGATGTTTTTTAGGCCTGCGCCCCCTTGTCTGACACCCTCCCTCTATCTATCGTTTCCTCTTTCGCCGCTACCACCCTCCCTCCTCCTTCGTTCCCTCCCTGTCATCCCTTCCCTCCACCATCAACGCCTTCCCCTGCCTCCCCTTCTTTTTCTCTCCTTTTTTTCCGTCACCAGTGCCTGCTCCTCCTCCTCCACCCTCCTTATATCTATCCTTTTCTCTTTCGCCTCTACCGCTCTCCCTTCTCCACCCCTCCCACCACCACCGCTCTCCTCCCTTCTTCTTTCCCTCTTCTCCACCACCACCACCACCTCCCTCTCCCCTCTTTCTCCCCTCCCTCCCTCTTCTCCGCCACTATCGCCCTTCCCCCTCCTGTTTCTCTCCCTCACCCTCCGCTACCAACTCCTACCCCCCTCCTCCTTCCCTCCCCTTCACCACCAACGCCTGCCCCTTCCCCCCACCCACCCCCAATCTCCTTCCCCCGCGTCCCTTCTGCCACACGTCACGGGGGAACATAATGGCCGGCTACCTTAATCCCGCCAGTCGCACGGCCGTGGATAATGTGATCAGCCGTGTTGAAAATCTAATGGATTTTACCCCACGTGGAGCTGCGCGCGCGAGAGAGTGAGAGAGAGAGAGAGAGAGAGAGAGAGAGAGAGAGAGAGAGAGAGAGAGAGAGAGAGAGAGAGAGAGAGAGTGAGAGAGAGCAGAGGGTTTGCTTTAAAGATTAGCAGCACTGTTAAAGCGTTGTGCCAGTAGGTTTCTCTTGTCATAGGTTTATGGGTTAAAATAAAGGGCAATTAAAATACATGAAAAGGGAAAGGGAAGCAGCGCGCAGGTGAGGGTTGATTGCAGGTGTGAAGAGGAGGAGGAGGAGGAGGAGGAGGAGGAGGAGAAAAAGAAGAAGAAAAAAAAAAGAAGAAAAGAAGATGATGTAGAGGAAAAGGAAGAAGAAGAAAAGAAAAAGAAAGGTGAATGTTTTTTTTTTGAGGAGGAAGAGGAAGGGAATGTTATTTTTTTGTGGAGGTTGTTGTTTTGTTGTTGTTGATTATGTAGCTACTGTTGGTGTTAGCGGAAATGATGTTGTTGTTGTTGGTGGTGGTGGTGGTGGTGTGGTGGTGGTGGTGTTGGTGGTGGTGGTGGATGTGGTGTTGGTGTTGTTGTTGTTGTTGGTGGTGGTGGTGTTGTCGTTGTTGGTGGTGGTGGTGGTGGATGTGGTGGTGGTGGTGGCGGCGGACGCGGTGGAGGAATAATGGCTCTTGTTGCTGACGTCTGGCTCCTGTTAATAGCCTCAGTGTGTTGCTAATAGCCCCTAAGCCTTGACTGATCACCCTTCCCTTTCCACAACCCTGCACCCTTCCCTCAAACCCTCCACCCCTTCCCTGTTCCCCTACCAGAACCTCCTGCCATTTCAATTACCTTCCCTTCTGTCGGACCCTCCCTTCTCATATCCGTTTCCACAATCTTCTACCTATTTCATTTTCCATCCCTCCCCTTTATCCCTCTCCCCTACCTCTGTTTATCCCTTTATCTCTTATTCTGCCTTCTGATCTCTTTATCTTTCTATTCCATTACATCCTTCTATTTTCCTGTCTCTTATCTCACTCGGCTTTCATTTCCATTAAGTTTTCCTGTGCTGTATTTTCCTTTCTTCTCCTTTTTTTCCCTTCCCCTACTTTCCATGACCTTAACTTATCTACCATTTATTCTCTGTTTTTCATCCATGCTCCTCCTTCATCCATCAGATCCTTCAGCCTTCCTCCTCCTCCTTCAACTTCTCCTCCTCCATCCTTATCCAGCCCTCTTTTTTTTTTCTCTAATCCTATCCTATTTCCCTTCACTCTCAGTCTTTCGATCCTGCTCCTTCTCAATCCTTCAGCCTTCTTCCTCTTTCTTTTTTTAATTTCTTTTCCATTATTATCCAGTCCTCTCATTTATTCTTTGCCAAATTCTTTCCTTCTTTTCATATCTGTGTACATATCATTCTTAGTCCCTCTGTCCTTCACCTCCTTTTCCATCATCAGTGTTATTCCTCCATCTCTTCCTTCTCCTCCTCCTCCACCCCAAATCTGACGGCCTGCAGACAATGGAGCCTCGATACCCACTTAATCACCGGCGATAGACTCTAATTTACTGATAAACAGACGCTGATTTACTGCTGAAGCGACAGTCACCTCGGGGCTTAGAGGAGGCAACGCAGGGATGGAGAGAGAGAGAGAGAGAGAGTAGAGAGAGTAGAGAGAGTAGAGAGGAGTAGAGGAGTAGAGTAGATGAGAAGACAAAATAAGATTGGAAGAAAGAAAACAAAAGATGAAAAGTAGAGATAAAAAAGAAAAAAATGAAGCAAGAAAGGACTAAAAGAAGCAAAAAGAAAACTGAAAAGAGAAAGAGAGAGAGGAGCAGAAAACGCGTAATGGAGAAAGGAAAGAAGGAAGGAAGGGAGGAAGCCAGGGAGGAAGGAAGGGAACGAGATAGGAAGGAACATGAGGAAATAAGAGGAGGAGGAGGAGAAACCCACCTACCTACCTACCTCCTTTCCTCCCTCCCTCTCTCCTTCCCTCCCTCCCTCCCTCCCCAATGCATTCTCCAGCGTCCTATCATAAGCGCTTTTTGCTGATCCGAATTTCACCGTTAATAACATCGGGAGGTCGGATGAAAATTGCTTCCATTCATCACGGCCTGGGTCATTGGAGAGAAGGGAGGAAAGGAGAGAAGGGAGGGAAAGTAACGATGCAGCGGGAGGATATTAAAGAGGGGGAAGGAGAGGGAAGGAGAGGGGAGGGGCGCTGTGAAAATGAGGGGAGGGGAGGCTTGAGAAATGGGTAGATAGAATTAGATGACAAAGTGTTGGAATATGTTACAGGAGGAAGGGAAGGGAAGAAAGGGTGGGAGGAAGGTGTGTGTGGGAGAGAGAGAGAGAGAGAGAGAGAGAGAGAGAGAGAGAGAGAGAGAGAGAGAGAGAGAGAGAGAGAATTAAATTAACGTAAGAAAGACAAAGCCATAAAAAAAATACAGAAAAGAGATAAAAATAGGAGAGAGAGAGAGAGAGAGAGAGAGAGAGAGAGAGAGAGAGAGAGAGAGATCATTGGAAAAGACGTGTTAAGCAGATAGGAGAACGTAGGGGAAATGTGGGAATATTATAAGCGATGAGAAAGAGAGGGAAAGGATAAAACAAGAGAAGGCAGAGAAAAGATGAGAAAAAAGGAAAGAAAAAGAGAGGGGAAACAAAGAACAAGGACTGATCAGGTGAAAAGGAGAGAGAAGTGAGTGGAAACCTTAATACACGATTCAATTCCCTATGTGAAGGTTGGGCTGATATCGTTTGTCATTTGTTTACACCTTATAGTCTCAAAATCTATATATACCTAAGTCAAATGGACCTTATGGATGAAAGGCTTTGTACGATACTCGATTCCCTATGTAAAGGACTTAAAGGACTCATAAAATCGACCTATCTTACCTTGTATATGTGAACTCAGGTGATAAAAGTCTTTGTAAGCGACTCGATTCCCTATGTGAAAGAATTGAAACACTTGAATTCGATCGGTCGTTATCACCATTCACTCAGAATCTATATTTCCTTTCTTCTATTCCCTTTAAAAGTACCTTATGGACGAGGGTCTCAATAACCGACTCAATACCATTAGCTTGAAACCTAACTGGGTGTTTATTTTTCACCATTCACCTAAAGTCTACCTTCCCTTTCTTCTATCTACCTAAAAAGAGTCTTATTTTTTTTTTTTTACAGCAAAGGAGACAGCTCAAGGGCACAAAAAAGTAAACATTAATAAAAAATAAAAAAAGCCCGCTACTCACTGCTCCTAAAAAGAATCCAAAGAGGTGGCCGAAAGATAAGTCAGTTTCGGGAGGAGAGGTGTCCTGATACCCTCCTAACTGTGAAAATTATGGATGAAGATCTCAATAACTGACTCGATTCCATATGTGAAGAACGTGAACGCCTATTGGGTGTTTATTTTTTCACCATTCATCTAAAGTCTACCTTCCCTTTCTTCTATCTACCTAAAGAGAGCCTAATGGATGAAGATCTCAATAAATGACTCGATTCAATATGTATAGAACGTGAACCTCTACTATTCGGTCTTGAGCACACACCCAAAAGAATCTTCCGGGTGAGGGTTTCAATATGACTCGATTCCTTATGTGACGGACTTGAAACCCATCTTGTTCGGTCTACGATTTTCACTTTTCACTCAAATCCTTCCAATCCTATTTAGCACACACCCAAGGGAATCTTTTGGGTGAGGATTTTCAATATACGATTCGATTCCACATGAAAGACTTTAAAACCCTCGTGTTAAGTCGTCGATTTTCACCTTTCACGTTCAAAACCATCCAATCCTACTCTCACACACCCAAAGTAATCTTCCGGGTTAAGGTTTCAATATACGACTCGATTCCATATGTGAAACACTTAAAACTATAATCTCTGGTCTTCGATTTTCACTTTTCACGCTCAAAACCTTCCAATTCTACTTAGCACACACCCAAAGGAATCATCCGGGAGTGGGTTTTAATATACGACTCGATTCCATATGTGAAGGAATTACAACTCTCCTATTTGGTCTTTGATATTCACCTTTCGTTCTCAATCCTATTTCGCACCCGACTCGATTCCGTAAGGGCAGGACGCGCAGCTCCCACGTTCGGCCTGTAATTTGGAGACGTTTGTGTTTTATTGGCTCGATGGCGTCGCACGAGTGTGTACCGAAAGAAAAGGTGTCCCGCGGCGCCCATCGATTCGGAAGTAAGATTTATGATGTCGTCTGTAAACCGATTATTGATCCCGCGTCACAGTTTTATATTAAATTTTGCCTCTCGTTCTCTCTACTCTTCCCCCCATCCCCCACACCTACCCACCCACCCACACACACACCCACACACACACACACACACACTCCCCGTCACACACACACACACACACACACAGCGGGAATCACACACACAAATCAGGGAGATGCCAAGCGCGCCCTATTGACTTCGCCTCCAAGCCACCCACCGAACGACACATAAAAAAGAAACTCTCGACCGACAAAACAAATAAGTCAGTGTGTCCGAGTCTCCGCCGTGGAATGGAGATCAATACAAAGCCTAATACGTATCAAAGAAGGAAGGAAGACTTGCTCAAGCGAAGGAAATGTGATTGTAAACACCCACCGAAAAACAGGTTGAGAAGGAGAGAGAGAGAGAGAGAGAGAGAGAGAGAGAGAGAGAGAGAGAGAGAGAGAACAAACTTGCCGCTTTTGTAATCTTGGCGTGAAGAAGAGAAAGCTGGTCGAGGAAAGAAGGATTCAAGAAGACGAGGACGAGAACCACGAAGAGGGAAAAGAAGATTTGGGGCTAAAGTAAGAGGAAAATGTCCACCTGCCAAGATTTCACCTGAGGAAAATAAACTCGAAAAAAATATAAAGCGAAAAAAAGGAAAAATACGATAGTAACCACTTGGACTAAAAACAAAACAAAAATATATAGACAGACAGGCAGACGTGAAAAAATAGAAAAAAATGAGGAATGGACAGATATGACAGCAGAACTTGGACTAAAAACAAAAAAATATATATACAGACAGACAGGCAGACGTGAAAAAATAGAAAACAATGAGAAATGGACATGACAGCAGCACTTGGACTAACACAGACACAGACAACCTTCATACGTTCCTGTGTACTGATCGTTAAATAGTTCACCAGCCATTAAGCCGTTCATCACCCAGGCAGTCACCAGTAGACGGTCAATTAAACATCCATCTCCATTAACTTGAAGACAACACCTTTTTCTTGTTCTTTTTCCTTTACCGTGACTGATTTTCTTTTTTCATGTCCAAGTCTGTTCATCAAAGAGAGACTGTTTAGGTGTATATTAATAATTTTGTTTTACTTTACTTTGATGCATTTACATGTCAAAAAAAAAAAAAAAATCACCGGCTGTCAACCAATAAAACCATCCATTCCATCAGCTTAGCCTTCCACAATGCCAACTAGAAAAGAAATCGTCAATATTAACCATGTGTTCGCTTAATCATCTCTCTAGTTACTCAGCAATCAGACTACTCATCAATAGAGCCACATTTAGTCTCGTTCAGTACATTAATCACACATTTCGCCAGGCAGAAATCAATGCAGTATAGAGTTCAATAATCCACCGTGCAGCTCTTCACCCAACAAGCCACACACTCATTTAGACCAAACATCCATTCAACCAGGTAAAAAGTAAATCCAGGAAGTAATAAGTAAGTAAATAAATGAATAAATAAGTATATAAAAGAATAAAAAGAAAAATATGCGCACACCAGGGTAATCACACCAAAAAAGCAATCCATTTGTTCATTCATCGAGATATTAGTGTTTAGCAACCAAGACAACGAGAGGCAAAGAAAAAAATAGCCAAACATCTTCAACAAGACAGAAAGACTTGACTACACAGACGACCAAAAGAGACAGAGACCCAGTCATCCCAGAAAACACATTCATTCTTCCGATAGACATATAGACCCCAACCTATTAGTAGACAGATAAAAAGAAAAATGCGGTCCCCTCAGGAATAAGGAGGCGCCATTAAAATAGAGAAGATGGGAATGGCCTCGTCTTGTCCCACTCTATCGGTCTCCAATATTTACTTAAACCGCCAGTTGACACGTGATGGGTGTATGTACTCTGTGTGTGTGTGTGTGTGTGTGTATGTGTGTGTGTGTGTGTGTGTTAAGGGGATTGAAGCGAAATCCAATTCTTTATATATAAGTTTTCCCGTTGCGAAACTTTTACCATCCACTCTTTCTGAACCTTGTAATCGACGCCGCCACAGAGGGGACGCGGCACAACGGGCAATATCTAAACTTTACAAATACACTTTTCTTTTAATGTCACGTTAGGTAATTTTTGTTGGCCTGGTGTCATTCTCCTCTATGGCTTACCTTGCACGTTGTAAAAGTCACTCTCTCCTTTATGTTTGCTTCTTCCCTTTGAACTTTCTCTCTGTTTTCCGTATTTCCTTTTAAGTGCACTCAGAATCACCTTTTCCTACCGTCTCACTACTTTTGTTCCCTTTTCTTCTTATTTAGACTCTCCTTTCTCAATTGCTTCAACCCATCTTCATCAATGACTCTTCTTTTTCTCTCTCTCTCTCTCTCTCTCTCTCTCTCTCTCTCTCTCTCTCTCTCTCTCTCTCTCTCTCTCTCTCTCTCTCTCGTACCTCTCACTCACAGCCTTAGAAGCTCCCCCACTTAGCGCCTATAATCCCTCCCCCCTTCCCTCTTCCCCCTCCTCCTCCTCCTCCTCCTTCTGTCTTCCATCCTTCCTCCCCTCTTTTCCCCTCACCACTCCGTAATCCTCTTCTCTCCTCTCCGTCATTCATTCTCCGTATTCTTCCCCTACGCCTCTTCTTCCTCCTCTTCCTCTTCACTCTATCCCTTCTCTTTAGTAGTACATCTCTTTTTGAACCCTCGTTGTAGGGTTTCGTTTTCATTATTCGCTCAGTAAATAAGCCTGATGCGTGCGGGAATGAGTGAACGGAAAATTGTGAACGAAAACACACAAACACACACATACACACACTAGCAATGGCGGGTCCGATGAATTGTGGTTTGCTCGTTGGTGCTTCCGCTGGATAGATAATTATGGCGTTCGTCGGATTCAGCTCTGGCTACGTGCATTGCTGCCTCATTGCTCCTGCCACTCTTTGTTTCGTGGTTTTTTTTTGCCTCTGTTTCCTTTTGTCCGGTCATTCGTTCCGGGGAGGGATTAGGATTACAACGTTACTAATTCCTCCTTTGTGGGCGAGTGTTCATTTATAAGGGATGCGGAGGGTATTGATGCAGCTGGTGGTGATAGTGGTAGTAGTAGTAGTAGTAGTAGTAGTGGTGGTAGTAGTGGTGGTAGTAGTAATATTTGTTGTTTGTATTGACATATCACACTGGGACAAAATATAATGCTCTATAACTTTGAACAACACAAGAATAATGGTATAGTTGTTATGATAGCGAAGAATGGAGCAGGAGATTTAGACGCTGTGGATAAAGAAAAAATAGCAGTATATATTTTCGCAGTACTGGAGGGAGCTCAAAGGTAAAAAAAATAATAAGGCTGCTAAATAAAACAAAACCCCGCTGATAAACTCTTGGGTAGAAAACTCGGTAACCCCAAAAGGAACGGTGGACGAAAAACAGGGGCCAACATTGTACTTACTGGTCATCGTAGACAAAGCCGGCGTGCAGAGTGTTGAGGTACAGGACCAGAGAGAGCAGCACTGGCACGCCGTACACCAGCCTGTTGGTGAGCTGCAGCGGCGCCTCACTCTCCCCGCCGCGCCCCTCAGCCTGGCCCGAGGACGAGGGGCGGTACAGGCCTTTGCTGCTACCGCCTCCACCTCCACCACCTCCTCCACCTCCTGTCACTCCTCCTCCTACATAGCCACCTCCAACACTAGCTCCTCCTCCTCCTCCTCCAGCTCCTCCCCCTCCTGGCCTACACACGGCGCGGCTGGAGGAGGACGGTGGGAAGCGAATGGTGTGGCGGTGGTGATGGTGGTGGTGATGGTGGTGGTGGTGGTGATGGTGGTGGTACTCCCCCGTGGTGGTGGAGGAGCAGTTACTTGCCACTCTCTTTACCGTTTTCATTTTCTTCTTATCTCTTTTTTTATAACTATTTTCTTTTTCTCTTTCTCTCTCTCAAGAACAGAAAGGCCCACCAGCGCTTCGAACCACTCTCTCGGCTATTCCTTCACCACACGCCGCGCGACACGCACACTCGCGCTGCGCCATGAGTTGTCATCACCGCCCAAACAACACACGAGAGAAAGATTATCCGTTCCTTTATTTTATCCTCCGTTCCGCGTTACCAGTAGCTTGAGAACGGCGGTGGTGGTGGCGGCGAGCGAAGGGTTTTCCGTCCGTGCTTCCGTCCGTTCTTCCACTCGTTCGCTCGCTCGTTCTTCCGTCCTTACGTCCGTTCTTCTGCCGTCCGTGCTGCCTCCCGCGAGCCCACCTGGGGACGAAAAAGACCAGCATTATGTAAACAGTATCACAAACCAACCACGGACTCTGAATTTGCATGGAGATGACTGGGGGTGACTGTCATGCAAGCCTTACCCTCCTTACCCACCTCTCCCTCCTCCTCCCTCTCTCCTTTTCCCGCTCTACCTCCTCCTTCCTTCTCCTCCTCCTCCTCTTTTGCGTTTGTGTGTGTTTTGACTCTCATTTTACCTCTCCTCCTGTCTTTACTTGCTTTCTTGTTCTTTCTTTTTCCTCAGTCGCTTTATCACGCTTTCTGGTTTTCTACATCCTCAACCTTTTCCTTTTTCCTCTTATCAACATTTTCTGGCTCTCCTCCTCCTTCTCCTCCTCCTCCTCCTTCTCGCTTTCCTGCTCAGCTCCTCCGCGAACCAATTTGAGGTAATGTTGTGGAAGGGCCGGCAGAAGGGGTGATGAGGGGCGGTGATGGGCGGTTGCAGTAAGTGATGGGGGTTGCGGTCCGGCGAAGAGGTTACTCAATGGTGCTTTGTGTTGCCCCGACGCCCTCAACCTTCACGCTGATACCCCTGAAGGCAACACCAACACCAACACCAACGCCATTACCTCCTCACCTTTACAATCACCACCCACCTACCCACGTACTCACCACCCTATCCACACCATTAAGCAAGCGATGAAGAAAAACATACGAAATTGAACGAGCAAAGTAAAAATCGTGGACGGAAAAGAATTACGTGGAGGTTGAAAAGACAACGGACTTAAAAGAAACTGAGGAGGAGGAGGAGAAGGAGGAGGGGAAGAGGGAAGAGAGAAGCGGGAAGAGGACTTTAGAAGCAGTCGGAGGGGAAAAAGAAACAAGACGACAAGGAGAACAAGGAGGAGGAGGAGGAGGAGGTAGCGGCGGTACACGAATGGGAGAAGAAGGCGGATGAAGGGCATGAGGGGACGGAAGAAAGAAGTCGAGGAGTATAAAAACAAGGAGGAGAAAGAGGAAGATGAAAAGAGAGATGAAGACGTAGAGGAAGCACAGAAGGAGGCGAAGGAAGAGGAAAAGAAAGATGGGAAGGAGGAAGATTAGCAAGAGGAGCTACAAGAAGAAGAAGATGGGGAGGAGGGAGATTAGTAAGAGGAGCTACAGGAAGAAGAAGATGAGGAAAAAGATGGGGAAGGAGGAAGATGGTACGGGGAGTAATAGGAAGACGAAGATGTGGAGAGGGAGGTAGCTAAGGAGGAGGAGGAGGAGGAGGAGCAGAATAGTGTCTAAAAACAGGAGGAGGAGGCGGAGTATGAGAAGGAGGAGGAAGTATTCTTGGGCGTAAATAAAGAGAAGGGAGTCAGCGTGGATATAGTGGGAGGCTGGTGAAGTGAAGCGAGGTGAGGCGGCGTTAAAGCTGTGTGGTGCTTGACTGACTCTGTGGAGGGGCCTGCCTGCCTGCCTGCCTGCCTGCTATCCTGCTTGTCTGCCTGCCTGTCCCTCCTTGCCTAAATCCCTGCCTGTTCACTCTCCTTCCTGTCTTCCTGCTTTCCTGCTTGCCTGTTTGATTGCCTTCCTCTCAACCCGCTTTCCTACTTAACCGCCTGTCTGTTTTCTTGCCTGCTGAACTGTCTGCTAACCTGCTTTACTGCCTGCCTAACTGCTGTCTTGTCTGTCTGTCTGCCGGACCTGTAGAACCTAGGAATATGTTAAGACAAGGAGAAGGAAAAACAACCGCAGAAGGAGGAGGAGGAGGAGGAGGAGGATGGAGAAGAGAATAACGGAGACACATAACAAAGACATGAACAAAAACGGAAAAGATATAGGGACCAAGGCGAAAGAATAGAACTAGAAAAAAACGAAAAATAAAGAAAGAATAAAAGTACAACGATGACTTAAGACGTAGCGAACGAGCCCAAGAGAGAAGATGAGGAAGAGGAGGATGACTAAATAATGATGACAAAAAAGGTTGAAAGAAGCGGAAGGGGAAAAAAGTACCAGGTGTTCCCGTGTAGTGAAGCCGTATGGAAGAACGAAAATGGCAGGCCGTTTAATACAACCCGAACGGAGGCGAGATGAATGAAGCTACGAATGGCTGAAAGGAGGAGGAGGAGGAGGAGGAGGAGGAGGAGGAAGAAAAGAAGAAGAGGAAGGAGGAGAATATGTAATGGTTCTTTATTGTTGTCATAATCAAAGGGGGAAAAGATCAGTAGATAGATAAACAGATAGATAGATACAAATAGATAGATAGATAGAGTGAGAGACAGACAAACAGACAGACAGACAGAGAGGTAAACAAGGCCTACAGGAGACTTCAAGGGACCAATTAACATATCTCTGAAAACAGGAATGCATGGAAAAAAAAAAACTTGCACGGTGAAGCTCAAAATAGGCGTTAAAAAGTATAAAAAAACAGGAAAATATAAAATGAAAAAAAAATTGCAAGATAAGGGAGTGCGTACAGGTCTTAAATGTGAATAATACCACACACGAAGAGGTAAAAAAACGTTCGCAATAAAAAAAAAACATCGTCTAAACATATACGATGGAAGGAATATGGATGATAGTAAGCTAAAAGAAACCGTCCCCGCCCCCCCCTTCTCCCTACCCCCCCTTTCCCCTTCCTTCGCCGTATAGAAAATGTGTAGCGTGCCCGGGGAGGCTGTCGTGTGGCCGGTAACGGAGTACAGGGCGCGGAGATTAACGAAACATAACATTACCATAACAACGACGCCCGGGCCTCCGTCGAATCTTATTATGCCTTTCGTTGTCTCAAATCGACCCTCACGACTTCATGGGTTCAAGCCCCGCTGCTGGCTGGAGACGCGGTTTTGAGTTGCTTTTCTTGTGATTTTAACTTTATTTTTAGTGGTGTGTGTGTGTGTGTGTGTGTGTGTGTGTGTGTGTGTGTCGTGAGGAGGAGGAATTGGTTTGTGCGTTTGTGTTCGTCTTGTTATTCTATTTTATTGTTTTCATTACTAACATTTCTACTACCACTACTTTCACTACTATTACTACCGCTACTTATACTACTATAACTACTTTCTCCTTATACTACAACCACAACAACAAAAAAAAAACTAATAGAACAACCAAAATTACTACTACTACTACTACTACTACTACTACTACTACTACTACAGCTGTTACTACTACGTTTTGTGCGAGCGTTTCCAGTTGCTATCGTGTTTGTTTTCTTGGTGCAGCGTGTGTGTATATCGCCTTGCTCAAGTGTATTGCTGTGAGTGTATTGCTGTTTGTATTATATTGCTCTCGCATTTCATCGTAATGTGTTTTATCGGAATGTGTGTGTGTGTGTATGTGTGTGTGTGGGGGGGGAGGGGTTATCTGTGTGTGTGGTATCGGTTCCTGTGTGTGTGTGCGTGTCTGTGTGTATCTGTGTATGGAGTGTGTGTGTGTGTGTGTGTGTGTGTGTGTGTGTGTGTGTGTGTGTGTGTGTGTGTGTGTGTGTGTGTTTACCACTTCACCATTTGTACAGAGCAAACTAACCCGAATCAATCAATCGACAACCCAACCCACTATTGCTATTACTAAGAGCATTCACCTTGGCACCTGTACTACCTCACTGTAAAGAACCTTCACCTCGCTACCTGTCCGCCTGATCATCTAAACACCCTTACTTACCTGTACTTATTCACACACACCTGAAAACTTCTATGCGTAATATAACCCACATGAACTCATCCTACTAAAATAGTCCTACTTCCTCGACATTCCATTTCTATACCCCTAAAAGTCTTATAACTTAGCATTGATCTTCGTTTGGGGCAATAAGTTGTCTAATGCACCTGACTAAAAGGGTGGAAGAATGGGAGAGGTACAGAGGGAGGGAGGAGGTATAACAGGGGATGAAGGGAGGGAGAGATACAGCGAGGGGAGGGAGAAAGGGGTACAGAGGAGGAGTGAAGGGGTTTAGGGACAGAAGGAAGGGAGAGGAACAGAGGAGGGGGGGAGGGAGGGGGGTACATCATAGCTACCCTCACATCGATTTACCATGATGCAGGTAATTCCAGGTTGTACTCAGGTTCCGCTCTCGTAACCTTAAATTTGTAACACTCAAGATTATCTGTACACATCACAAATTCGTTTTTTTTTATGTTTGTCCTTATCTTTTATGTCTTTTCAGCTTTTTTCCTTTATTTTTTTCCTCCTTTTCTAACTGTTTTTTTCTTCTTTTTCTCCTTATCCTACTTCACCCTCTTTTTTTCCTTTGGTTTTCCTTTTTTTTTCTAACTGCCCTTTCTTATTTTTTCTTCACCATTTTTTTCCCATTAATTTTCCTTATTTTCAAACTGCCTTTTCTTACCCTCCTCTATCACCTTTATTTTCCTTTACTTTTCCTTTCTTTCTAATTGCATTTTCTTACCCTCCTCCACCATCTTTTTTTCTCATTAATTTTCCTTCTTTTCTATCTACTTATTCTTACCCTCCTCCACCATCTTTTTTTCTCATTAATTTTCCTTCTTTTCTATCTACCTTTTCTTACCCTCCTCCACCATCTTTTTTTCCTTAATTTTCCTTCCTTTCTAATTGCTTTCTCTTGCCTTCTTGCACCATCTTTTTCTTACCCTCCTCCGCCATCTTATTTCCTTCAGTCTTCCTTCTTTCCTGACGGCATCTCCTTCCCCTCCTTCCACATTATTCGCCGTCTCCTTTCTCCCGGTCTTCCCGTTCTCTCCGTTCTCTTTGTCCTCGTCCCCCAAACCCTATTCCCTCCCTCATAAATTCCAGTTCCCAGATATTCCACCTGCATCCCTTTCTCATCACAATTGTCTCCCTTCTCTTCTTTTTACTTCTTCCGCTGGATTTCTTCGCTCCTCTTTTTATTCCCTGCCCATCTTCCTTCCGGCTCTCCGTTTTCTGATCTCCGTGCTGACCCCCATCCACTCCCCCCCCCCCAATCCAATCACTTATATCATGGAATTCGTCCACTCCACCGCCCCGGCAATGGTTCTCCGCCCCTATCAACAAGCCAACCCACCCACCATCATACCCAACCCACCCTGCAACCCACTAACCCACCAAGACCCAGCGAAATACTAACCCAAAAGTCACCATAACTTCGGTGCACAATTCACACCCTGTACGTTATCGACTTCTGTGCCTTCCTCCCTCCCTCCCTACCCACGACCCCTTCCCCCTTACCCCGGCGTCTCTCCCTCCCTCCCTCGCTCCCTCGCTCTCTTTCGCCATCAGAACATAAGAATCCCAAAGGCTCTCATCCGCGTAAAACCACGACTCCCACTCGAAGCCAAGACACCTCGGGACTGCAACTCAAGGCCGTGTCGAAGGAAAATGAGAAAACCTGCCATTGTGGGGTGAAAGAAGAAGCTGGTCCCTCTCTTTCCTCCTCTCCCTCAGGACCGCTGAAGTAGAGATGGAAGAGGCAGATAGTAGAGATTAATACGAGGGGAAAGAAGAAAGAGGAAGAGGAAGAGCGAGAGAAAGGAAGGGGCAGGGACAGGGGAGAAGAGCGAGAGGGAGAGGGAGGAGTTGGAATGGATGTCCGAAGAGAGATGGAAGATAAGAGGGAATGTGTGGCCGTGTGGCTGTGAATGAGAGGAAGAGAATGGAAACTGAGCGATCATTGGCCGCCTAGACACTAATGCTTAGCGGGGAGGAGGAAAAATGAGCCGCGGAACAGAAAATAAAGTGCTGAAAAAGAAACGAATACTGGAAAAATGAGCCTCGAAATTGAACACAAAATAAAAAAAGGAAAAAATGAGTCGGAACTGAATTTTTTAAAGGAAAGAAAACCCAAAAAACTGAAGCAGAGGAATGATTTAAAGCAGGAAAAAACAAAATATTAACCTGGAAACTAACAATAGTCCTACGGCTGAAAACTGCAGAAAGAAAAACAAGCAAATTGCAACAGTGGAAAATATTTACCTCAAAACTGAAAAAAAAACGTCTCCAAAAATTTTAAAAAGAAAATGATTTACTAAGATTATTAAGATTTAAGAGGACCCTGATAGTGAGTAGATAGTGAGACAAAAACAATAATGGTGAAAAGCGATACACCCACACCCACACACACCTGCGAACACACACACCTGCCGGGCGAGGACAGGTAAACGCGGCCAAATTGGAAATCTTATGAAGGACGGAGGAAAATTCTTGTTTCTGAGGAAATTATCCTTGACGGGCAGGAATGAAGCGTGGAGGAGTGAGGGAAAGTGATATTGCTTTTGTTAGGGCGAGAGAGAGAGAGAGAGAGAGAGAGAGAGAGAGAGAGAACACTACCTCTCCTTTAACTCTGCAACGTGTGGAAGCCTCTCTCTCTCTCTCTCTCTCTCTCTCTCTCTCTCTCTCTCTCTCTCTCTCTACGGTTTTATAGTCCAAAAGAATCTTCGTATTAAAATCTTCCAAAATTTTTAGTTTTTAGGGCGGGTCGTAAAAGAGAAGGAAAAGTTCTAAGGTTTAAAGTTCGTTTTTTATATATTAAGTTACGCTTCCCTTTATTTTTTTCTTATGATAATTCGTCTACGACACTCGCCCACTAGCTTGTTCCTTTTTCCTTTTGTATTAAGTATGATTTTGGGATCTGTGTCTGTTGTCTGTCTTTGTTTCTGTTTGTTTCTGTGTTTTTTTGTTTGTCTGTGTTTGCCTGTTTGCTTCTCTCTTCGTTTCCTTCCACATTTCCCTTGGGCTTGCTCTTTTTTTCATCTCCCTTCTCTTCCTCCTCCTCCTCCTCCTCCTGTTTTTCCTTGTCTTCCTCCCTTCTCCCATGTTCACCTGGTTCTTTCTCTTTTCTTCCCCGTCCTTCCTCGTCTTCACTTCTCTCTCCTTTCTCCCCCTTATAAATATATACCCATTCTTCCCCTTTCTCTCTTTCTCATGTCAATAATTTCGACTCCCATTACATTTGAATTTTCACCCTTCTCCTTCCGAACCCTTCTCGTAAGTCTTCTTCAACATTAACTCCTTTTATTCCTTGTCCTTTGCTTCTCTGCCCGTCCGTTCTCTTCAATTCTTCTCTTCCTTCTCTTCGCTCTCCTTTATCCTCTTTGGTTCGTCTTGCTTTCCTTTCCTCTTGTCGTTTCTCATCTCCCCTCTTCCTCTCCCTTCTTTCCTTCCCCCTCAGTTCACCTTCAGTGTTCTTTCCATTCCACTTCGCTCCCTTCTCTCTCTCTCTCCCTTGCTCCACTCCCTCTCCCTCCTCATACCCTTCTTTCCATTCTTCTTCTCACCCTCCTATTCCCCTTTACCCCACTCCCTTCTCCAGTAACTATATACCGTTGCTACTGCGTATATATATCATAGAGAACCTTTTTTGTGTGTGTGGGGAACCCTGTCACACACACACACACACACACATTCACTCACACACAGAGACCCCTCCCACGCACACACATACACACAGAATTTATACACGTGCATTAATGTAAGCAAACACGAACCGGTTTCAAATGGACACTAAATTATGAAATGTTACAGTCATGAAAGGAAAGCGTTCTCTCTCTCTCTCCCTCGCTATCACAGAATCATAGAAAAAAAAAACCCTGACTAGCAAATGAAGTCCGCAAAAATGACGCAAAAAGTGTTTAGTCCATAATAGTCACACGTAAAAATCGGAAATCACAGGGAATTGAATATCGACATTAGTGGAAATCCATGAATGATGTGACGCAGTAGAGAGAATGGGGAATGGAATACAAAGTGACTGATAGGTAAAAACTGCAAAACTAAAATTCGAAATACATACATACGCCCTCGACACAAACTATCAATGCTCTTTAAAATTCGAAATACATACATACGCCCTCGACACATAAACTTTCAATGCTCTTTAAAATTCGAAATAAATACATACGCCCTCGACACATAAACTTTCAATGCTCTTTAAAATTCGAAATAAATACATACGCCCTCGACACATAAACTTTCAATGCTCTTTAAAATTCAAAATACATACATACGCCCTCGACACATAAACTATCAATGCTCTTTAAAATTCGAAATACATACATACGCCCTCGACACATAAACTATCAATGCTCTTTAAAATTCGAAATACATACATACGCCCTCGACACAAACTTTCAGTGCTCTTTAAAATTCAAAACACATAAATACGCCCTCGACACAAACTTTCAATGCTCTTTAAAATTCAAAACACATACATACGCCCTCGACACATAAATTATCAACGCTCTTTCACATACGCAACGAAAACTTTTGAAACACAGGTCGGGTAGAAATGAGAAGAGCTGGGGGTTTGCATTTAGAAAAAATATAATGAGCGTGAGAAGAATGAAAAAGAAAGGGAGAAAAGAGTTAGATGCAAGCAAGCAACCGTAAAAACATCCAAACAGCTACGAAAAACAATAGCGGATGAGTTACAAAAGATGAAGAAATAAAGGAATAAAAAACACACAAAAAAGGGAATAAACAAACTCAAAAATAATGGAAAAATAATGGAAAATAATGTGTATGTAATGGAAAATAATGGAAAAAATAATGGAAAATAATGTAAATGTAATGGAAAATAATGGAAAAATAATGGACAAATAATGAAAAATAATAGAAAAATAATCGAAACATGAAAATTAATGGAAAAACATAAAAAAAATACTGGAAAATAACAGAAAATAATGAAAAATAATGGAGATGATGGAATAAATAATGGAAAAATAATGAAAAAAAACAATGGTAAATTAATGGAACAAATAATAATTGCCACTCATTAATTAAAAGAAGGAAAATGGATAAAGGAAGACTGCTCCTTTTTCGCTCAAGTTTAATGGAAGGAAAATGAAACTCGAACTAAAGGAAAGAATGCGCGTGAAAGGAAAATAAACTTCGCCGATGAAACTCGAAATTAAAAGTTTGAAAATGAACTGAAAAATAAAGAAAATGAAAAAAAAGAGGAATATGAAGCTGATGATATGTACGTTGAGAGGGAAACACTAATTGATATGTAAAAAAATGTGAGATCCAATGTAAGATTAGAGAGAGAGAGAGAGAGAGAGAGAGAGAGAGAGAGAGAGAGAGAGAGAGAGAGAGAGAGAGAGAGAGAGAGAGAGAGAGAGAGAGAGAGAGAGAGAGAGAGAATTAAAGAGGGAGGCTCGTTCCCCCTGGATAACAGTACACTTAAATATTTGCTTTGTGTGTGTGTGTGCGTGTGTGTGCGTGTGTTTGGGTTTGTTTTTGTGTTTGTGTTTGTGTGTGTGTGTGTGTGTGTGTGTGTGTGTGTGTGTGTGTGTGTGTGTATTGCTAGTGTAATGTATATTTTTCGAAGAGACATCGCCTCCCACGTTCAAAGGTCATGCTATTTACACCTGTACGCAATAGCCTTTGTACTCACCTGTGACATTCAATCACTAAAAAAAAATGTCAAGCACGTAGACAAAAAAATAACAATAAACTGGCAAAAAACAACAACAACAATAAATAGATGACTAGTTTCGAAAAGAACTGCAAAATAAAGTGTAAATTTGTTGTAGAAAGAACGTAAGAAAGAGTTGAAAAAGTGAATAGTGGAAGCGCAGGATTAAAAAAAAATCTATGACGCAGAAAAGTCAGATTTTTTTTAGTGGAGACATGATAAAAAAAAAAGGAAAAAATGGATGATTAGAAGGAAGGAAAATAAGACAAAAACGAGGATGAAAAATGGGAGATGGAAAAGAAAAAAAAAACGATGATGAAGGTGGAAAAGGGGCGAGGACGTTAAGAAGAAGAAGAGGTGAAGGAGAGAAGGAGAAAAACGAGGATGAAAAAGGGAGATGAAAAGATGAAAAGGATGAAGGCGGAAAAGGAGAGAACGAGAGAAAAAAAAGAGGATGAAAACGGGGATGGAAATGAAAGAAAGAAAAGAAAAGAAAAGCTCGGAAGTGAAAAACAGGGAAGAAAAATAAATCATAAAAAATAGTGGTGAAGGAGAGTGAGGAAGGAAGGAAGGAAGGAAGGAAGGCGTGTGTCTAAAAAAAAAAAAGTGGAGTATGGAGTAGAGCATCGGTGGGTCCTTTTATTTGCGCTCCAATCTGACGCCCTCTGGCGGAAAATTGTACCCGGGCTTTGTCCTCCACCAGGGAAATAACGTCATAATACCCGGCCAGGGAAAAAATGTATGAGGACCAAGGAGGAAAAAGAATGAAGAAAGTTGTCCTCGTGTGTACTTATTGCCCGCCTGCCTCTGTTGGATTATGGGGGAAGAGGAGGAGGAAGAGGTGGGGAAGGAGGAAGAGGTAGAGGAGGAGGAAGAAGAGGTAGAAGTAGAGCAGGAATATGAGGAGTAGGTAAAGGAAGACGAGGGAGGAGAGGGAGAAAGTGAAGGAGGAAGAGGTAGAAGTAGAAGAAGAGAAACAGGAAACAAAGAAGGTTAAGGACAAGGTAGAGGAGGTAGAGGTAGAAGAGGAGGAAGTAGAGGTAGAAGTAGAGCAGGAATATGAGGACTAGGTGAAGGAAGAAGAGGGAGGAGAGGGAGAAAGTGAAGGAGGAAGAGGTAGAAGTAGAAGAAGAGAAGATTGAGAACAAGGTATTGGAAGTAGAGGTAGAGGAGGACGAGGAGGAGGTAAAGAAGGAAAAGGTAGAAGGAGAGGAAGAGGAAGAGAAGGAAGCGAAGGAGGAAAAGGAGGAACAGGAGAAAAACGAAGCAAGAGAAGAAAGAAAAAAAACAAGAGCAAGGACGAGGTAGTTGCTGTGCTCTCGGTAAAATAAGACTTGTGGTAGGGTGGGTGGGTTCAAGACAGCAACATGAAGAGGAACACGAAAACTTGCAAGAAAACAAGAAAAAAAGGGAAGAAACTCGTAGAGGGGGATAAGACAGAAGGTTTATTGTATGGGGGAATATATGGAGGGCGGTGGTTGTTGAAGGGAGGGGTGAGCAGAATTTATGGAGGAGGGAGAGGAGGAGGAGGAGAGAAGGGGAAAGTGGTGGTGGAGGACGAGGAGGAGGTACAGGACAAAGGAAGGGAGGAAGGTTGATGTAGGAGGAGGAGTAGAGGAGGAAGGAGAGAGGAAGGGAAGAGTATACTTTATGTAGGGTCTTGGGAAGGGGTGATGAGGTGAGGGAGTTCGGGAAAAAAATATATTGGAGAACGAGAATAGCACACGACCAAATAGATAGGGTGATGCGGTCAAGAGTGTTGCAGTATATTTGTTGTTGTTGTGTTCGGGTATGGTGAGCTATGTTATTGAGTGGCCCTTTAATTATGCTTTTTATTAAGGGTATGATTGCCTTATGTATCTATCTCTATCCCTATCTACATTTATATCTACTCACAAACCGCTCAGCAAAGATAATTCAAATATTCACGTCAGGAAAATTACGAAATATTGAAAAATTATGTAAAAATCCGAAAATGACAGACTAGTGCAATATAGAGAATGAACATATAAGGGAAAAATAATGTAAAGAAAGGGAAGTACATTAGTATATGCACCCCTTGAACCCTGTAATGTGTGAAGTGAATATTTGCACGAAGGGTTTGGTCGGAGATAAAGAAAGGTAATTTTGCGAACCATAATTTCCACAGCAAAGAATCCGAACAGACTGGCTGGACGGACGTTCTGCACAGTGTTCATTTGTAAAGGAAATAATTCATCCAAAAGCAGAGACGAAATTGAACGATGCGTTATTCTCAACACCAAAAATTACCTCTTCAACTAATATAAAAAGATAAAATGACTCGTTGCAATAAACTGTCCAAAAACTAATGAAAACAAAAAAAGTCATTGAGGAAAAAACATTTACCAGAACTCGTAACTATTTTTGTGTTTGTTCAAGTTATTGGCTGCTCTATTTCGAGTAATAAATTAACTTATGACACAATTATGTATCTGCATTGCTGATTAGCTATTCATAAAATCAATTATGTTTACTATGTTAGTCTGACGTGGAATATGCTTTCCTGTTTTAATTAGCTCAATCGTAAACAATTTTTGGATATCGTCGAGAGAATAATAGGAAGGGGAAGATGAGAGGGGAGGAAGGGGAGGATGAAGTGTGGGAATGGAAATATACGGGTGAGGAGAGGTTATGAGAGAGGGGGAATGAGAGGCTGAGAGGGACGGAGGAGAGAGTAGGAGTAGGAAAAGGGGAAGGATAGAGGAATGAAAGGCTGAGAGGGACGGGAGAGGGAGAGGCAGAGGGAGAGGGGAAGGATAGGCTGAGAGGGAATATAGGTTCAGAGAGAGAGGGGGAGAGAGAGGAAGCAAGGGAGCAGAGTTTGAGAGTGAAAGATTGAATTTTGTTGAGAAATAGAAAGGAGAGACAGGGAGGGAAGGTGGAGAAAGGTAGAAGGGAGAGGAAGAGATGAATGGGATGGAGAAGAGGAGGAGGAGGGGGAGGAGAGGGGGATAAGACAGAAGGTTTATTGTATGGGGGAATATGTGGAGGGCGGAGGTTGTTGAATGGAGGGGTTGAGGAGTGTTTATGAAGGAGGGAGAGGAGGAGTAGTAGGAGGAGGAGGAGGAGAAGGAAGGAGAAGGGGAGAGGTGGGCCCGTTTAAGTGTCAAAATCATTATATATTCCTGTTTTCACCTCAATCAATGCAGAAAACAATTATTACAACGCTATTCATTATTGTTTGCGTAATCAATTTCCTAATGGTGTTAAAAGGAGAGAGTTCATTATAACGCTGTTTATGGTTCTTTCTGTCAAGTTTATAATGATTTTTTTTCCTGTTTCATTATTTTGTTTTCCAGTTTGTGAATATTTCTTGCGGTTTGATTCATTTTTTCACTTTCATTTTCTTCCCAGGTGTTCATTTTTTTTTCTCAGTTTATTCACTTTTTTTTTTC
This sequence comes from Eriocheir sinensis, assembly GCF_024679095.1. NCBI lineage: Eukaryota > Metazoa > Arthropoda > Malacostraca > Decapoda > Varunidae > Eriocheir > Eriocheir sinensis. The sequence goes on from NC_066548.1 coordinate 4,375,779, forward strand.
AGTGTGATTTTTTTCTTCAGTTTCTTATTATTTGATTTTTTTTTCAGTTCATCCTTTTCCCAATTAGATTCTTTTTTGCCAATTACAGATTCTTTTCTCTATTTTGTTTCCTTAGTTACATTATTTCTCTCACTTTATTATCACATTTTTACATCTATTTATTTTCCATTTTACTAATGTTTCTCTAATTTGATTCTTTTCCCGAGTTTCTTATTTTCCAATCAGATTATTTTCACTGTTTTCCTTATTTTCCAGTTTTTCTCTTTCCCCCAGTTTCTTATTTTCCTATCAGATTATTTTAACTTTTTCCCTTATTTTCCAGTGTTTTTTCCCCCGTCTTCCTCCCGTCCCGGCGTAGTAAGTAAGGCTCCCGCGTTGCGTCACGAGGCTTGTCGCTGTGTAAAGGCGAGTGTGTTTATGGCCTTCGCGAATCCATTGGGAGAACTTTTCCTTTTATATCGGGGTCACGTAATGGCGCCCACACGAAACATCTCAATAGCTTCATGGGCGTTTTGCATGACCCGGAACAATTACGTTACAGTCTCTCTCTCTCTCTCTCTCTCTCTCTCCATCCGTTATCCTTTTTCTTTCATTTCTTTCTTTTTTCTTTTTTTGTTTTCACTCTTTCTTCCTTTCTTTTTTTCCTTCTTTCTTTCTTACATTCTTTCCTTCATTCTTTCTTTCCTTTTTCTTTCTTTTTCCCCCCATATCTCTCTCTCTCTCTCTCTCTCTCTCTCTCTCTCTCTCTCTCTCTCTCTCTCTCTCTCTCTCTCTCTCTCTCTCTCTCTCTCTCAAAAACAAGGCCTTATGTTGGCAGCCATTGTCAGGGAGTTACAATGGGCCTATTCTTTTTTCGAGTCCTTTTTTTATTTTTTGCTTTTTTTCATAACCTGGACCCGGCAATTTCGAAAGCTGTTTTATTTTTTTGTTCATTCTTTTCTCTCTACATGATTTTATTTGTATTTGTTTTTCCTCTCTCTTCTCTCTCTCTCTACTTGACCCGCAGAGAGAGAGAGAGAGAGAGAGAGAGAGAGAGAGAGAGAGAGAGAGAGAGAGAGAGAGAGAGAGAGAGAGAGAGAGAGAGAGAGAGAGAGTGTAGGGTGGTGAGAAAAAGAATGAGAGGGGAAGGAAAAATTGTGAAAGGGGAGACTGGAAAAGTTCAAGTGAGTGGCAGAGGAGGAGACAGTGAGGAGAGGAAATAAACTCTGCCTTTGTCTGTCTGTCTGTATGTATGTGCGTATGTGCGTCCCTCTTTGCCAAACACATATACACCTTCCTCTTCTCTCTCCCTATTCCTTCTTCCATTTTCCTTTCCTGTTTCCTCCACTCCCTCTCCTCTCCCTCCCTTCCTTCCCACTCTCCACACATCCAACTCAATTACTCCTCTCCTTTTCCCACTTTCTTTTCTTCCAGGTTCTCCTTCTTTATCTTATCCCTCTCTCTGTCTCCCATATTTACGCTTCCCTTTTTATATTCTCATCTCTGTTCACATATCTCCCATACCCTCATGCATCTCCCTCTCTCAGCTTCTCTTCATCTCTCACCTCTTCCTGTTCTCCCCAATATCCCATTTTCTTTTCCTCCAGCTCCTCGTTCTTTACCTTATCTCTGTCTTTCTCCAACATTTACCTTTATTACACTTCTCTATCTCGCCTCTCCTCTTTTCACCTCTCTAGCATACCTCCTCCTCTTTATCTCCCACTTCTTCGTCTTCCCTCCATTTCCCGAGTCGTTCCCTTCTTCCTTTCCTCCTCCTCCCCCCCACCTAATGTTTATCAGCTGACAAAGGAGAGGTTGCCATGGTAACACGAAGGACGCTCTATGGCCCGTCTATCTGAATGCGTTTATACAGATTGTCCATTATTAGCTTGATTAATGGCCCTTCATACGGCCGGCAGAGGTCATGGCACTGTTTTGCATATTAATTGCTCTTCCGCTCAACTCTTTTTTGCAGCGTATGGGGGTTATTTTTTTTCGTTTTATGCATTTTTGTATTTTTTTGAGAATTTTTTGGTGTGGGATTTTTTTGAAGTGTTTTGTTTTGATATATGTTGGGTAGTTAATGTTACTTAGTCAGTGTGTTCGTATACGGATGATGAGTGTTAGTGTGTGTGTTTTTTACTGTGTCTTCGTGTGTTGGGTTTGTGCTGCATTATGCTTTAGTGCCATATTTGTTTCGTTCATTGTAAAAAAAATAGTATTAGTTTTGGTAGCAGTAGCAATAGTAGTGGTAGTAGTAGTGTTGTTATTGTTATCATTATCATCATTATTATTACTATTATTATCATCATCATCATATCATTAAAAAGTTACATTACTCTCTAAAAGTGTAAATATTGTATAGAAGAATTTGTCGAGACCCGAGGGGTAAAAATTATAAAACCGACTGACTGCAGCGGAACTGAAAACTCTGAACACAAAAATCCGAACTGAGGAAAGGACCAGACCGCGTGGAAGGAAAAATACATCCGCGCAGAGCAAGACAGGCCCGCGAAAAATAAATAAACCATCACAAAAAAAAAAAAAGTAACGAAAAATAAATCCCCACAAAAAAATACAAGAAAGAACAAAACAAAACAAAAAAACTAACACAAGAACATTGAGGAAAGGCTTGAAAAATAAAAATAAACCGAGGAAACGGGAGAAAGGAGGAGGAACGAAAGAGGATATTTGGGAGGAGGAGAAAGGAAAATAACCAACTAGATGACCTCATTTCCAGCTGGCTTGTGCAGGCTGTGTCCCGCGGCAGCTGGTGAGGGGAGTGACAGGAGCAGCTGGTGGAGGGGAGGGGTGGTGGGGGGGAAGGTGCGTGGGGTAAAGCAAAGGTGAAAGGGGAAAGGTGAGGTCAGAAAGGCGAGGCATGGATAGGGAAAGGGAAAAGGTGAAGGTAGAGAAGGGAAAGGTTGCAGAGGAAATTATAGAAACGTGACGAAAAGCAAGATTGATGGAGAAGGGAATAAGGATGGAAGGGAAAGGAATAAGGATGGAAATGAGAGATAAAGAAGAGGTAGAAAGAGTGGTAATGTTGAGTTGAAGGAGATAGCGTGATTGAAGGAGAAATAAAGGGAGGGGAAGGTAAGGATGGGTGAGGGAGGACATGAGAGGAAGAAAGAAAAGGGAAGAATGAAAAGAATAGGAATATAAGAGGTAGAGGTGGATGAAAATTAAAGAAGATTTTAGTGGGAGAAGAGAAAGGGGAATTGAAAGGCAAGTAAGGCTAGACGTTGTATGGAAAGTAATAGAAAATGTAAAAGGATGATATAAAATTGCGAGAAAATAAGAAAAATGAAGATGGGCGGAGGCAAGAGAGGACGAAAGGTAAAAAGAAGAAAAATAAGTAAAAATGAGGAAATAACACAGAATAAATGAGAGAGCGGAAGGGCATGTGAAGGTGAAGGAAGATGGGAAGAGTGGAACAATGAAGGGAGATAAATTAAGAGAAAGGACGAAGAAAAGACGGAAGGAGAAGACGAAAAGAGGAAAGGAGGAATGAAGAGAAAGAAAAGAAGAACAAAAGGAAAAAAAGAAAGGGAATAAGGGGCAAAGGAAAAAAAAGAATAAAAACTGAGATAAGAAACAAGGATAAAGACGACACTACATTAGAAGCAAAATAAAACAGGGAGAAAGAGAGAAAGGGCTATAGAATGAGAGAGAAGGAATGGGAGTGATAAAGTAGAGAAAGGTGGAATGAATAATGAAAAGGAAGCATCTTGTGGAGAGAGGGAGAAAGGGAAGGACGGAGAGGAGGAGCAGGGAGGGAGGGAAGAATTGAGTGATATTGAGAGGATGGGAAACAATACATTATAGGTGTCAATATAAATAAATTACCCCGCTGGTCATCCCTCCTTCCCTCTGCCATTCATTCTTTCCTCCATTACTTCTCCCTTTTCCTCCCCCTCTCCCTCTCTCCCTCTTTCACTTTCCTCTCCTCAGTGACTCCCTCCTCTTATTTATCGTATGTCATTGTATTGTTCTTTATTTTTTTACATTGTGACGCGGATTTTATTTTTATTTTTTATGGTGGTTTCATATTTCCTTTATTTTTTTTTGTTCCTCGTCCTTTTTCATTCTCTACGTCACTCCTTCCACTAGTTTTTTTTTTCATTCCTTTTTTCATTCATTCTTCTTTATTCATCACGTTCTCTTCCTTCTCAGTAATTGCCGTTTTTCTTCAATATTTCCTTATCTTCCTTGTTTCTGACTTCTGTAACACACACACACACACACACACACACACACACACACACACACACACACACACACACACACACACACACACACATAGATCAACCTAACCCCCTACCCCTCATACACCCCCACAGGACACACTCACGCACACGTCTACCTGGGCACGCGTGGGCAGGTGAGAAGGGCGTGTCCCCGGTGCGGCAGAGCGAGGCGGCACCGGCGTAATGGACCAATCCAATTCCGTGTCCCAATTATTTATTCAAACGAGCTCTCCTTTGACTTCATTATGATTGTCCTGTGACCCATTTTCTGTTCACTTCAAGAGGAGGAGGAGGAGGAGAGAGGAGAAGATTATGAAGGAGACGGAGAGAGAAAAAGGGTGTAGGTAGGAGGGAGAAGAAGTAAGCGAGTAGGATTAAAGGAGCAGGAGGAAGGAAAGAGAACAAAGGCTGGGGGATAATGAAGGAAGGAAAGGAGAGCTAAAGGATATGCATATAAGATATCAAAAGCGGCGCATAACAGAGAGAGAGAGAGAGAGAGAGAGAGAGAGAGAGAGAGAGAGAGAGAGAGAGAGAGAGAGAGAGAGAGAGAGAGAGAGAGAGAGAGAGAGAGAGAGAGAGAGAGTGGAAGAATGGATTAAGAAGTAGAGTGAGAGAAAAAAAAAACTATACCAGAAGGAAGAGAGAAAGAAGATAACGAAGAAAAAGTAAGGAACGAACGAAATGAAAGCACAAAGAAGGAACTGAAAAAAAGGACAGTAAAAAGAAGAGGAAAGAGAGGATGAAAATAGAGGGAGACCCAGACAGTGAAAGATGAATAGCGAATCAGGAACGAACCAGACGGGATATTCTTAGAAACATAATCTTGAGAGCTATAAATAAAACATGTTGTATACACGATGAAGTGTGGAACAGACAAACGGGGAGAGAAAGATATATGCATACTTGAACAAAAGGAATAAAGCGATACCATTACGAACAATTGATAGAATATATAACAGAATAAATAAAAAAAAGCGACGAAAATTATATATTCTGACATTTAAACCGGTTGTGAGAAAAGACCATATGGAGAGAGAGAGAGAGAGAGAGAGAGAGAGAGAGAGAGATTCTTTATTATTAAATGACCATAAAGCGGCCTACATAACCCTTTTTTTACTCAAAGAAATAAAACAAAAAATTATAATATACGAAACTTCAATCACGGAACTTAGGCCTAAGATTCACTGTAAAGAAAAATAAATTACCAAAGCGTATAGAAAATAATTATATGCTCAAAGTCAGTCTCTCTCTCTCTCTCTCATATCACTTATATCCCAGACTTTTTCCTCTTCTATATGCGTATCCCTTTATATCAATTTTACCTTATCCCTACAAATCAATGCTCCCTTATTCCCCCTCTTCTTCTCCCTTCTTCGTTTCCTCCTCCTTGCCCTTATTCCCCTTCTCTTATTCATCCTCGTCCACCTCCTCGTCCTCCTCCTCCTTCTCTTCCACGTCTCCCCGCCCCGAAATTAGTACCCGTTCATTCCATAACGTAAGACTTAACGAGGCTGTTAATCGAACACGTAACCAAACCTGTAATTATGCACGTCACCTTCCCTTGTAATTAGCCGTGACCGAGATACGTGCAGCCCACCACCATCGCCCACACCAATCCCACCCCCTCCCCACCCCACCCAAGGCACCCCACGTAGTCCCCCCTCCGCCCCAACGCCCGTGTAAAGAAAAAAGGAAAACAAAAAGAGGGTGGTTGAAAAAATAGGGCTTCTGGCTGCGTGGCTGGCGTGCTGGTGATGGTAATTTGGCGCGAAGGTGGTGGTCGTGTGTTGCAGGAGTTTGGTTGACGTGTGCCGGTGGTGGTGGTGGTGGTGGTGGTTGTGGTGGTGCATGGGAGAGGATTTAGGTGTGTTTTACTGGTGCAGTGGTGTGTTCGTGGTGGTGGTGGTGGTGTTGTTGTTTTTGTTTCCGTGTGTTTCTGTGTGTTTGAGAGAGAGAGAGAGAGAGAGAGAGAGAGAGAGAGAGAGAGAGAGAGAGAACATATATAGAGAGAGACAGAGGTGGTTTGGTAAGTATAATAAGTAGGTAAGTAGGTAGCTAGAAGGGGTTCGCAGCAGACAGCCAAGTAGGGAGATAGGTGGAGCGTGTATGAATGTTGGATTGAATAAAGGAGAGAACACAACGTTGCTGCTTCTGGTATTAGTCTGCGTACTAAATGAGCGAAAACTCAACCTCTCCTCCCGAAATTGACCTCTCTTTTTGGACACTCCTTTGCCCTCTATTCAGGAGCAGTGAGTAGCGGGCTTTTTTTTACATATTTTTCTTTACGCCCTTGAACTGTCTCTTTAGTTGTAAAAAAAAAAAAACCGCATCGCCTGAAGAATTGTCCACGTAATCCAAAGTCGTATAACGTAGCGTGAAAAATCTACTTTGCTCGCCTTGTCCTTTATGGCTTTTTTCTGCCTTTTGTCACAGTTCTTTGCTTTGTGTTTCTCCTAACGGGTATTCTTTCTTGCTGTTTCCCCCGCGTTTCGTGTTACTGAGCGCGACATTTTATTTCTCAGGTCCTGTATTACACTTCCTTGTATATACGTAATGTCATATTTGTTTGTCTTTGTCACACACACACACACACACACACACACACACACACACACACACACACACGCACTGTAACCTACGCACTACAACACCTTTTAGCCTCCAGGAAGGGTTTATGGCGAGGCTCTGGGTAGAAATTTGACGTAGTTTTGTGTAGGAAGTAGAGACGGGGTGAGGAAGGAAGGAAGGGAGAAGAGAAAAAGAGGGAAGAAGACGAGATAATGAAGGAGGAGGAGTCGTAGGCAAGGTTGAAGGTTTAGGATTAGAGCTACAGTGGAGAGAGAGAGAGAGAGAGAGAGAGAGAGAGAGAGAGAGAGAGAGAGAGAGAGAGAGAGAGAGAGAGAGAGAGATGAAAGAATATCAAACAGAAGGGGAATGAAAGAGAGGGAAGGAGAGGGAAAATAAGACAATAGAGGAGGAACGGAGAGAATGTGAATTAAAGAGAGAGAGAGAGAGAGAGAGAGAGAGAGAGAGAGAGAGAGAGAGAGAGAGAGAGAGAGAGAGAGAGAGAGAGAGAGAGAGAGAGAGAATGGCGTTACCCTCCTACCATTTTCTCCCTCTTCACATTTTTTTTTCCTTTTCCCTTGCTTTCAACACATCCTTCCTTCCCTTTAAAATCCATGCATAGTAGACCCGGCCCCTCTCTCTCGCTCTCGCTCTCTCGCTCTCTCTCTCTCTCTCTCTCTCTCTCGGTTACTTTTTTTCCAATCTACTTAACATCCATTCTTGCATATATTTAAATTTATAATAATATTTGAACATGTGATTGCTGTTGTTATTCTTTTTTTTTTTTTTTTTTTTTTTTGCTTTAATGTTCTAAAATGTGTGTCGTATTAACATTTCAATCCCATAAAGTTCAAAGGAAAATGTCACTGAAAATAAACTATGATTCTTTACCTCTATGTTTGTTTCTGAGCTATTTTTTTTATATTATTTTTACCCTGGTGATATCTTTATAAGGGGAAAGAAAATATAGAAGTAGGTAAAAATCGTCCTAATTTGTACTTATGTCTTCGTGTGTTGCAGAGAGTGTCGAAAAATATAAAAAATAGGAGTGTACAGAACAGGGTCATCAGTGTACACCATTTTTTTAAGCTTAGGATATGATAAGGCGTAAGAAAAAATGTAAAAGATGGATTAATAATGAAAATAATCCGTATTTTTCTGAGGTAGAGTTTTGATGGAGATTAAAATGGAAATTAATCCGCACTCTTCCTCTATGCTGTTGTTTGAAGCAGGAAACAAGTACACGGAGAAAATGTATAGGGAAGAAAACATGTTGTCTTAAGTTCCCTTTATTAAGTTCAGGTTCCAGTTATTTTTCCGCTCTTTGAAGGTCTTTAAAGGGAGGACAAAAAAAGTGATGTAAAAAGTCAGCCACGCTTCCTTTTTTTTTTTTTTTTGGGGGGGGGGGGTCGTTGTGCGTTTTTTTGTCGCCTTTGTGAGGGATGATGGAGGCGGAGCGACACACGCTTCCCTCACCTTTGTTGTCTTGCTTTTTCTCTCTAGTATTTCTTTTTCCCCACTATTCTTTTGATTACAGAGTTTAAGCCTAACGATTTTTTTTCTGTTTGTCCTTTTGTCTCAGCTGTTCTGTTTTCATTAGCATTCCTTTCATTTTTAACCTACCTTGACTTTCATCCTTGTTCTGTTCATGTTTTTAGTGTTTTTTTTTTCTATTAAATGTCCGCTATTTTGTTCCCCTTCCTCATTCTTTCGCTGCCTTAAAAAGCATAATTCATTCCTCGTTGGCTTTCCTTCACATTCTATACTGCATTTTGTCCCATGTCTCCTCCTTTCACTTGTTCCCTTCCTCTTTTATCCTTGTTCTGTTCATGTTTTGGTGTTTTTCTTCAATTATATATCCGCTATTTTGTTCCCCTTTCTCATTCTTTCGCTGTATTAAAAAGCATAATTCATTCCTTGTTGGCTTCCTTTCACTTTCTATACTTATTCCCTTCCTCTTGAATTTTCACCTTACCTTGAATTTGTATCCTTGTTATTCTTCAATTATATGTACTCATCTTTTTTTTCCTTCCTCATCCCTTCGCTGCCATAAAAAGCATAATCCATTTCTTCTTGGGTTCCTTTCATCTTCTATGTCTCCCTTCCTCTTGAATTTTTACCTTACCTTGAATTTTTATCCTTGTTATTCTTGTATTATAATGTACTCTTATCTTTTTTTTCCCTTCCTCATCCCATAAAAAGCATAATCCATTCCTTGTTGGCTTCCTTTCATCTTCTATGCTGCATTTTGCCCTCTCCCCCTTTCACTTGTTCCCTTCCTCTTTTCTCTTCCCCTAATCAATATTCCTGATTCCTGTCTTTCATGCCTTTACCTTCCGCCGCATCACTAACATTTTTTTACCTGATAATTTTCCGTCCCATCGCACGCCTTCCTCATTAATAGACGCCCGGACATATTGCCTTACCTGTCCCCGTGACTCCCACACCTTACCTGCCCTGTTCCTCCTTCCTATTACCTATTCTCGCTTTTTTATCTTTACTTTCCTCTGTTCTCCTCTCTCCCTATCCTATCCTTATGTCTCCTTTCTTACCTCTCCGTCTATCTCGCTTGCCTTCGTGTACTTTTCCTTACCTTTTCTCGCTTCCCTATCTTACCTATCCTTTCTTCCCTACCTTACCTTTCCTCGCGTGTTTCTCCCTCACCTACTTCCCTATGTCTCTTTTCTTACCTTTTCTCTTCCCTCACCTATCCACGAGTTCTGTCTCATACCTATCCTCGCGTCCCTTACCTTACCTCTCTTACAGTCTCTTTCACCTATCATTACTTCTCCCTGCTTACCTATCCGCCTCCCTCTCCCTCACTTGCCTTCATTTACCGTCTCTTATACCTATTCACGCTTCACTCACGTTGCCTCTCTTTGTATTGCTTCCTCTCATCTATCCCTGCCTCTCTCTGCTTACCTGTCCGCCTCTCTCACCTGCCCTGCGTCACTTCATCCTTCATTTTCTACCTGGGCAACCATACCAAGGGAGGCGGCAGGTAATCCGGCATCATTTTGGGTTAACGAGGCAGTTCATCAGCCATACAGAGGAAGGCTGCCCCGTCACGTGACACTAAAGGCGGGACGGGCTGTTATTGATCCCAGGGGCAGGTGAGGTGAGGTAGGGAGGGGAGGAAAATGTAGACTGAGGGCAGGAGAGGATCGGTAGCGGAAGAGAGAAAGGTAGGTAGGAGGTAGAATGAGGAGAGTAAGGGGAAAGGGAGAGAGATTAGGCAAGAAACAGGTGTTCGAATGGAAGGGAAAGATGAAAAGGGAAAGGAAGGAGGAATGGGAAAGGTAGGGAACAAGGATGAAAAGGGAAGTAGAGGAGGGAAGGGAAGAAATAAAATGAAGAAAAGGTAGGTAGGTCAAGGACAAAGGTAAGGAAGGAGAGGATAGAGGCTCAGAATAGGTAAATAGGACAAGGGTAGGCGGGATGGGATGAGTGGGTGTCGGCAGGGAGAGTGGAAAGTAAAAGTACAGGAAAGGAGAGTAAGAAAAAGGAGGTGGCAAGAGGAAAGGACAGTGAAAAAAATGAAGAAAAGACGCGAGGAAAGGAAGAACAGATAAACAAGAAAAAAACAACAACAAGAGGGAAGCTGAAACAGTATATCCACGGAAAGAAAATATTAAGAAAAAAGAGGAAGGGAGAGGAAGGAAGGAGGAGGATTGGAGAACTAAAAGAGATCAGAAGAAAGGAAGGAAAGATGCGACGTAAAATAATGAAAATAAAAGAAACTAAAGGGAAGCAGGAACAACATATGCATAGAAAGATATTAAAAAAAGGAGGAAGAGAAATAGAAATACATAATAAAGAGGCGCATAGAAGGGGTAGAGAAGAATAACAGCAACTTAAAAGAGAAAGAGAGAGAGAGAGAAGAGAGAGAGAGAGAGAGAGAGAGAGAGAGAGAGAGAGAGAGAGAGAGAGAGAGAGAGAGAGAGAGAGAGAGAGAGAGAGAGAGAGAGAGAGAGAGAAGATTAAACAGGTAAGAGAGAAAGGAGGAAGCGGAGGAGGATAATTGAAGGAGAGACAGGCAAGGGAGAGAAGCAAAAAAGAGAAAAGGTGAGATCAGAGTGACAGAAAAAGGGAGATGAAGAGAAAACGTAAAATAGAAAGAAAAAAAAGACCAATGAAGAAAAAAAAAGGGAAAAGATACGATTGAAGGACAGACAGACAGGGGACAAAATTAAGGAGATTAAGAGAAAAGGAGAAATGGAAGGGAAGAGAGGCAAAGGAGGGAAGAAGAGGAGGAAAGAGGAAAGGCAAGAGAAAGAAAAGCCGCAGGTTCTGAATCGTGACTGTGCTGGGTCATTACCTGTGTGACTGTCGCGCCCCCACCTCGCCTGTGTGCGTTCGTGTGTGTGTGTGTGTGTGTGTGTGTGTGTGTGTGTGTGTGTGTGTGTGTGTGTGTGTGTGTGTGAAGATAGACATGATATACGAAAGACAAATACCGGACACACACATACACAGACACACACACACACACACACACACACACACACGAGGAATGATTAATGACAGACACTAAATCTCACACCTCCAACCTTTCCCTCCTTCCCTCTACTTTCCTTCCCTCCCTCCCTCCCTCCCCTCCTCGCCCACACCCCCTTCTCGGCCCACGTGCTGGCGCCACAAACCAAGGTGAGTGGCGAGCCATTTCCACACCTGGCGACGCCCATACAGGTAGCAATGTGCGTGTGGTCGCCTTGCCTCATTACCTGCGCCCACCTGGTCCTCTAAAAATATACCTCAGTTTCCCATTAAGTTTTCCACGTGTAAGGTTCGTCACTTATATATAGACGCTTCCTCGTTTTTTTCCCCCTTCGATGTGCAGTTGGTTCCTCTTCTTCCTTCATTAATTTTGTACCCTGTTTATTTCTGATCTCTTCTTTTTTTTTTTTATTCTCCCTCTTACTATATTTGCTTGTTTTCTCTCCTTCCTCCTTTTTTTTTATGTTCCTACTTTTCTTCGTCTCTATTTCTCTATCTATTTTTTTTCCTGTTTACTGCATGTTTTATTTTTGTATTGTTGTTTCTCTCTCTCTCTCTCTCTCTCTCTCTCTCTCTCTCTCTCTCTCTCTCTCTCTCTCTCTCTCTCTCTCTCTCTCTCTCTCTCTCGTTTATGGGGTTCTTTTTACGTTCCTTATACTTTTATTTCACTGTTTTTCATCTTAACTTCTTTTTACTGTACCTATTCCTTTCCTCTTTCACCTCTTACGTTGTGTCTCGCCAAACCATTCATCATGCAGGCTATCTTAAACGTTTTCCCTCTTCCTGTTTGCCTTCATCCTTCTTCACTTCATCCGTCACAATCTTGCTGTATTTATGTCCTTGTTTTCCGTCTGAATGTGTTAAAATTTGTCATACTATATTTCGTGTTTCTCTCTGTTTGTCCTCCCTTATACTCCACGTCTATTCCTCAGCATATTCGCTCAAAAAACAGTTCCCTCCCCCCTCTGTCTATGCCTCTACTTCCTATTGCTACATTCGCCCTTTCAACTCTCCCTCCTTTCCCCTCCTCTGCCTCGGCCCCTCCGTCTCTCACGCCATTGTTTTCTGAGTAAATGCCGAGGAACGTGGACGCCTCTGGAAACACGCAATTCTTGTTTTTCTGTTCATATTTATGGAATCGTTCCCTCTCCCGTTCCTCGTTTTCCCGTAGGCCGCAGTACATAGCTCTCCACTCTCCCAGAAGAATGGAAACTGGTTATGTGTGTGAGGAGAAATGGACTGTGTGTGTTTTTGTTTTTTTTGGGGTGTGTGTGTTGTGTGTGTATGTGTGTGTTTTAAGGATAGGAGATGGATGAAGATAGAAGTAGAGGAAGTAGAATGTAGTTTGTTCATTTATCTACTCTCCTCTTCAATTCCTTTCCCCTCTTCTTCCTCTTTTCTCTCTCCTTTCCTTTCTCTCTTTCTTCTTTTTCCCTTCCTCGCTTCATTCTCTCTTTCTCTCTCTCTCTCTCTCTCTCTCTCTCTCTCTCTCTCTCTCTCTCTCTCTCTCTCTCTCTCTCTCTCTCTCTCTCTCTCTCTCTCTCTCTCTCTCTCTCTCTCTCTCTCTCTCTCTCTCTCTCTCTCTCTCTCTCTCATCATTATTTCCATAACCGATATCCTTTTCTACACTTTTATTTTCACCTTTGACAACTAAACATTCTCCCACCATACGTTCAGGTCCCATAATGCATCTTGATTACCTGTATGTGACCTGACATTTACCTTGTCAAGAACCATTAATGTAAACTCGCAATTAGTGCACGCAAAAGTTTTGATAGTGACCGAGGCGGATAGTTTTCTGTGTTTGCTGAGGGGAGTGTGGGTCGGACAGGTAATGGTGGACTGACAAATGGGTGGAGACGGGGAACTAGTACAAGATTGAAGACGCAGGTGAAGATATATACTTACTTTTTACTAACTGCAGGACAAGTAAGGTTCAGACTGGAGGTGGTAGAGTGACAGGCAAGCGGGCACAAGCGTAGATGAACTAATGCAGTGATCTCTAAGCTTCCCTCACAGCGATTTCGTCTTATTTGAAGCTCTATATCCTTACGACTTATTTGCAAGGCTCAGTACAAAGAGCAGTGTATCTCTCGTTCTCGGGTTCACTAATCGATTTGTAATGAAGTAGCGACCCAGTGTTTAA